>NC_133462.1:44516504-44754661 GCF_048565385.1 Saimiri boliviensis
GCCTGGAGAGGGTGCAGGTGTCTTTGCAGAGGGTAAGTGCCTGTTGCCTGCCCCAACTCCTCACCCACCACCTCCCAACCTCAGGCTGTGTCTCTGTACAGTGGAGCCCACACCACAGGCAGGCCCACCACCTGGGTCCAGGGTCCAGGGTCTGGAGTTTGCGCCTGGTCTTTGGGTGGGGGTTCTGGGTCTGTAGAATACGGGGTCTGAAGTCTAGGGTTCAGAGTCTGGGATTTGGGATCCAGGGTCCGAGGCCTGGCATCCTGCACTGAGGCCTGTGCTCCGTGGTTTAGGATCGATCCCTGGTCTGGAGTCTGGGGCCTGGGGCCTGCACCCCATATTCTGGACCTAGGCGTGGAATCTGGGCTTCAGGTGCATGTGCTGAGTTAGGGAATGGAGCTGGAGGTCTTCCACCAGCCCTGCCCTGGGCAGGCCCCACCTCCTCTTCTCTAACCCTTCCTCCCCTCCCCTGCAACCTCCTCCCCTTCCCCTGCCCCTCCCCTGTCTCCTCCCACCTCCCCTGCTTTCTCCCTCCCCTGCCCCTATCCCTTCTGCCCTCCCTCCCCTTTGCCCTCCCTCCTCCCCTGCCTCTCCCCTGCCTCTCCCCTCCCCTCCTTCAACCCCTCCCCTCCCCCTCCCCTCCCACCTACCCTCCCTCCACCCCTCCCTCCTCTCCTCCCTCCTCTCCTTCCTCCTCCCCTCCCCTCCCTCCACCCATCCCTCCTCTCCTGCCTCCTCCCCTTCTCTCCTCCCCTCTCCTCCCTCCCCTCCTCCCTCCTCCCCTCCGTCCTCCCCTCCCCCGCCCGCGCCGCAGCGACAAGATGGCGGCGGGTGGGAGCGGCGGGCGCGCGTCGTGCCCGCCGGGGGTCGGGGTCGGCCCGGGCGCGGGGGGCGGCCCCGGGCCCAGCGCCAATGCCGCCGCCTCCGCCGCCGCCACCCCGGCCCCCGGCAACGCGGCCGCCGCCGCCGCCGTCGTCCCCGCCGTGCCCGCCCCGCCCGCCCCGCCGGGCCCCGGGACAGACGTGCAGGCCGCGGGCGCGGAGCGGGAGGAGGCGGCGGGCCCGGGGGCGGCGGCGCTGCAGCGCGAGCCCGTGTACAACTGGCAGGCCACCAAGCCCACCGTGCAGGAGCGCTTCGCCTTCCTCTTCAACAACGAGGTGCTGTGCGACGTGCACTTCCTGGTGGGCAAGGGGCTCAGCTCGCAGCGCATCCCGGCGCACAGGTGGGCGCCCCGACCCCGCCCGCTCCCGGGCCCCTGCGCCCCTCCGACCCCGCGCCCCGCCCGGCCTGCTGCCTGGGCCCTGCCCCTGAGACCCTGCGTTCCTGCCCCCAGGACCCCTGCGCCCCTCCAGCCCCAGGCCCCACCTGGCCCGCGCCCCAGACCCTGCGCCCCTGTGCACCCAACCCGAGCTGGCCTGCTCCCTGCACCTGAGACCCTGCATTCCTCTGTCCCCAGGACCCCTGCACCCCAAATCCTGCGCCCCTCCAGCCCCAGACCCCACCTGGCCCGCGCCCCAGACCCTGCGCCCCAGACCCTGCGCCCCTATGCACCCAACCCGACCAGGCCTGCTCCCTGGGCCCTGCACCTGAGACCCTGCATTCCTGTCCCCAGGACCCCTGCGTCCCTCCACCCTCAGGCCCCACCTGGCCCGCGTCCCAGACCCTGCACTCTGGGACCCTGCACCTCTCCAACCCCAGAACTGCTGCACCCTCAGGCCCCAAACCTGGCCTGCTTCCCAGGCCCTTCATTCTCCATCCCCCCAACTCCACCCAGCCTGTTCCCCGGGCTCTGCGCCTGTCTGTCCCCAGACCCGCCAGACCAGGCCATCACCCTGGGCCAACACACCTCTCCATCCCCAGGACCCCCTGGATCCTCCACCCCTGGCTTGCACCCCCAGCCTGTTCCCGGCATCCTCAGCCCTGCACCCCTGTGACCCCTGCTTTCCTCCAGCCTTGGACCCACCCAACCTACACTCCTGGACCCTCCGTTCCTGGGACCCTCTACCCTCAGCCTGCACCTGGGTCCCTGGGCCCGTCCATCTTTGAACCTCACCTAGTCTGCACCCCAGGACCCCAATACCCAATTCTCAGGACCCTGAACCCCCCGCCTGCACTCCCAGGCCCCTCCGTCCCTGAGACCCTCACCCTCCCTGCACCCCAGCTCCCTGGACACCTCTGTCCCCAGATCCCCGGACCCCTGCACCTCTGGCGTGAACCCCTGGCTGCACCCAGGCCCCTCCATCCCTGGACTCCACCCAGCCTGCAGCCCTGGGTACCCTCCATGGCCTGGCCCTGCACTCCACCTGCCACCCCTGGGACTCCTGGGACCTGCCACCCCTGGGACGTGTACCTCCATCTGCTCCTCCGTCCCCAGGACCCCAACCCACTGTACCCAGGATCCGTGACCTCACATGCCTGTTGTGGGGCCGTGGGAAGTTGTGACTCCTTTCCTGCACCCAGGACCTCCCCATCCCCAGACCCTGCACCCCTGCCTGCCGAGCCTCTCCCCTTGGGACCCCCACCACTGACCCCTCTGTCCCTGTACCTGGGACCCTCCAGGACCCTCCTTCCCCAGGTGCGTCACCCCTGCTCACCGCCCCTCCACTCCACTCCTGTGGCCCCTTCGACCCCACTTTCACCGAGACCCCCATCCCCATTCCTCACCACCTCAGTCGGTAACCCCCAATCCATGACCCCTGAATTCCAGGACGCCTCCACCCAGGGTCCTGTTGTCTCTTCCACCCCCACTCATGACCCCCAAGACCCCTCTCTCTTCCCCCACTATCCAGGGGCCCTGCCACTCCCATCTGCACCCCTGTGACCCCAAACTCCCGGCTTCCATCACTCCCTGTGTCATTCCTGTTGCTCCAGGTCCCCCGACCCCTACCAGAGACCCCCAAGCTCAGCTCATGATCTCAATCAGAGACGCTCAAGCCATGCCGCTCCCCTTGAGGGCTACCCCCTCCCCCACCCTGCAGGACCACCCTCCACAGCCCCTCCAGCTGCGGCTTCCCACCTCCGCCAGAGACCCTACTTCAGTGACCACCCCGCCTCCAGCTCTGCCACCGCCAGGCTCCGGGCCCTGCACCCTGCAGGACTCTGCCTCCCCTGGGCCCCGCCATCTCCTGCGCCGCATCCCATGACCCCCTGCCACTGCCCTAGACCGTGCCCCAGACTCCCAGCTCCGAGCCCTTCCAACCCAGAGACCCCTCCAGCTCCAGGCCCCTCCTTCCCCAGCCCCAGGCCTCTTTTCTGGGAAGAAGCTGGTTCAGTCCGGGCCCTGTCTCTGCCAGTGTGCCCCCAACTCCCCGGTCCTTCTTACCTTGTTCTCGGTTGGGGGCAGGGGCTGGGTTTTTGCTGTGGGGCCTGCGGGAGGGGGGGGTCCTGCCCTCCCTTCTGACCTGGGGGGCTGTGCTAACCTTTTCCGGCGTCTTTCTGGGTGTTGATGACCAGCTGGGTCTCCTCTGGCGGGGTCCTGCCCTGGGTGGTGCTTCGCAGAGGTTCCTGCCCCGGAGGGTCGCGCCATCCCTGTCTCTGTTGTCCTTAGGTGCTGGGCCTCTCCCCCTAGCTCGGAGGTCGGGGGTGATGGGTGTGCTCCCTCCCCCTGGGTGGTCACGGTGCTCTGGGGGAGGGGTGGGTCGCTGCCGGTGGGGAACCCCAGGCTTCCTGTGTGAGGGGCAGGTGCAGCCCCCCCCGCTCCCCGGCCCTGGCTGGCTTTGGGATGTGTGCCTGATGACACTGGAGAAGGCACTGGCTGGAGGCAGAGTGGGGAGGATGGAGGCAGGATGAGGCCCCCCGGAGAGAAGTGGGTGAGGGGTCAGCCCCCCTCAGGCTCAGGAGAGGGTAGCAAGGCCCAGCGGGAGAAGGCGGTGAAGTCAGGCGGGCGGGCCTAGAACAGCGGACCCTCCACATGTGGGGTTAGGGGTGAGGACCCTTGCTCGGGCTAAATCCGAGAACAGCTTTCAACTCTCAGGAACTGACTAGGAATGGCTTCTCTCCGACGGGAGGCCTGGTGAGGACACGCAGCCGGTCACACCCATGCCGTGGTTCCCACAATAACGGAAGCTGGGGACCGGAAAAGATGACTCAGAAAGGGTAAGGGGCCCGGCGCGGGGCTCACGCCTGTCATCCCAACACTTTGGGAGACCGAGGCGGGCGGATCACCTGAGGTCAGGAGTTCGAGACCAGCCTGGCCAACGTGGTGAAACCCCGTATCCAGTGAAATGCAAAAACTAGCCGGGCGTGGTGGTGCAGGCCTGTTACTCCAGCTACTCAGGAGGCTGAGGAAGGAGAATCATTTGAACCGGGAGACGGAGGTTGTAGTGAGCCGAGATCACGCCACTGCACTCCAGTTGGAGACAGAGCAAGACTCCATCTCTTCTTCTTTTTTTTTTTTGAGACAGAGTTTCGCTCTTGTTACCCAGGCTGGAGTGCAATGGCACGATCTCGGCTCACCGCAACCTCCGCCTCCTGGGTTCAGGCAATTCTCATGCCTCAGCCTCCCTAGTAGCTGGGACTACAGGTGTGCGCCACCATGCCCAGCTAATTTTTGTATTTTTAGTAGAGACGGGGTTTCACCTTGTTGACCAGGATGGTCTCGATCTCTTGACCTCGTGATCCACCCGCCTCGGCCTCCCAAAGTGCTGGGATTACAGGCGGGAGCCACCGCGCCTGGCCCTCTTTTTTTTTTTTTTTTTTTTTTTGAGACGGAGTTTCGCTCTTGTTGCCCAGGCTGGAGTGCAATGGCGCGATCTCGGCTCACCGCAACCTCCGCCTCCTGGGTTCAGGCAATTCTCCTGCCTCAGCCTCCTGAGTAGCTGGGATTACAGGCACGTGCCACCATGCCCAGCTAATTTTTAGTATTTTTAGTAGAGACAGGGTTTCACCATGTTGACCAGGTTGGTCTCGATCTCTCGACCTTGTGATCCACCCGCCTCGGCCTCCCAAAGTGCTGAGATTACAGGCTTGAGCCACCGCGCCCGGCTTTTTTTTTTTTTTTTTAAAGACGGGGTTTCACCATGTTGGTCAGGCTGGTCTTGAACTCCTCACCTCAGGTGATCAGCTCACCTTGGCCTCCAAAGTGCTTGGATTACAGGTGACTCTGTCTCAAATAGCAGAAAAAGGACAAGCTGGGTACAGTAGCTCATGCCTGTAATCCCAGCACTTTGGGAGGCTTAGGCAGGCAGATCACGAGGTCAGGAGTTCGAGACCAGTGTGGCCAACATGGTGAAACCCCCGTCTCTATTAAAAATACAAAAATTAGCTGGATGTGGTGGCCCGTGCCTGTAATCCCAGCTACGTGGGAGGTGGGAGAATCACGTGAACGTGGGAGGCGGAGGTTGCAGTGAGTCGGTTTCGCACCATGGCACTCCAGCCTGGGCGACAGTGTGAGACTGTCTCAAAAAAAAAAGTGGGGGTAAAATCTGTTTGTTCTTCACTGAACAGTGGACGTGGTCATCATGTAGGCCTCTGTGATTGCGTTCACGCGAGGGCTGAGGAGGAGGTGGGTGGGTCTCTTGTTGGGGGTGGCAGAGGGGGAAGGGGGGGCAGGAGAGGCTGGCACCCTCGGGGCAGCCTGTATCGAAAACTTTCATGTCTGCGTGGACCCGTGCAGTTCAAACGCACCTTGTTCAAAGGTCATCTGTGTGTCCTTAGCATTTCAAGAGGGTGGGGGGACTGAAAATGGAGTGAGGGCCACTGACCTGGTCCCGAACGATCCCCTGAGCAAATGATGCTGTTGGGGACAGCAGCGCCGCAGGCTCAGGGATGGAAGGCCCAGAGCCCAGAGGAGCTGGGCAGGTGGGAGCCACAGCAAGGCCGGAGCAGGAGTGAGGGAGGCCCTGCGGCCCAGCCTGACCAGATCCACTTTGAGCATGGAACGAGCTGGGGAGGGCCCAGGAGCGAGGCTGGGGAGCAGCAGCTGTGGCGTCCAGGCAGGAGATGGGGGGGTGGGGGGGATGTTGGGTGGGGGTATTGAGAGGGGCTCAGTGGGGATGGCAGAAAGTAGGGGTAGAGGATTCTGGTCCTCTTTGGAGGAGGCAAGTCCCTGTGGCCGGGAAAGGAGGCGGCTTGGCCGGTGAGGGCATGGGGGGCTGCGGAGGGGGTGCCCAGACTTCCGGCTGGAGCATCACAAGCCAGGACAGGCTTGGGATGGACAGGTACTGGTTTGGATGTGTTCATAGCACGTGGGCATGCAGAGTTCAAGCAGAGCAGTGTGTCCTAAGCTCCCTGTGCCTCAGTTTCCATGCCTGTGAAATGGGGTCACTCAGACACGTCTGCCCCCAGGGCTGTGGGAACAAACAGACCTCATGCGGGGCTGATAGCCCCAGTCCAAACAGCAGATGGAAAACAGCAGTTGAGGCTGGATGTGGTGGCTCAGGCCTGGAATCCCGGCACCTTGGGAGGATCAGGCGGGTAGATCACAAGGTCAAGAGATCGAGACCATCCTGGCCAACATGGTGAAACCCCGTCTTGGGGGGGGGGGGAAGAAAAACAAAAAAAAACCATTAGCTGGGTGTGGTGGTGTACACCTATAATCCCAGCTACTCAGAGGCTGAGGCAGGAGAATTGCTTGAATCTGGGAGGCGGAGGTTGCCGTGAGCTGAGATCGCGCCCCTGCACTCCAGCCTGGGCAACAAGGCAAGACTCCATCTCAAAAAACAAAAAAAGGTGCTTGGCGGGGACACCGGGAAGAACTGTGGGTGACGGGATAAAGTCTGGACTTTACTGAGGAGCAGGGAGGGGCTGGGGCTGGGCAGGCTGGGAGGAGAGCAGGTGGCCTGGGCTTGGGCGTGGTCTCTGGCTGGGACACAGAGTGGCTCTGGATTTTGGGTGCAGGGTGAGCTGAGATGTGGCAGAGAGGAGGCTGGGAGCAGCGTCAGCGGTGGCTGCAGTGTCTAGGTCAGGAGCAGAGTGGTTGGCGTTTGTGCTGGGGAGGAGGCTGGGGTTGCACGCGGCCTCTGGCTGTTCCCAGTCCTGTGTGCGCGCCCCTCCCATCTCAGCGCCCCAAAGCCTTGCTCTGGAGCCTGGCACGCGGCGGGCACTGGGTGATTGTGAGTTGAATGGCCTGCGGGAATTAAGTGTCTGTTTCCTCATGGGGCTCAAAGCACTGACGGTCTTCAGGGTAACACTTCTGTAGATGTACACATCCGCTAGTCCCATAAAATTAGTATATAAATTTCCTTTTTAAAAAAAATTTTTTTTTGGCCGGGCGCGGTGGCTCAAGCCTGTAATCCCAGCACTTTGGGAGGCCGAGGCGGGTGGATCACGAGGTCAAGAGATCGAGACCATCCTGGTCATCATGGTGAAACCCCATCTCTACTGTAAATACAAAAAATTAGCTGGGCATGGTGGCACGTGCCCGTAATCCCAGCTACTCGGGAGGCTGAGGCAGGAGAATTGCCTGAACCCAGCAGGCGGAGGTTGCGGTGAGCCGAGATCACGCCATTGCACTCCAGCCTGGGTAACAAGAGCGAAACTCCGTCTCAAAAAAAAAAATTTTTTTTTAAATTTTATTTTTATTTTTTAAAGACGAGGTTTCACCATGTTGGTCAGGCTGGTCTTGAACTCCCAACCTCAGGTGATCCACCCACTTTGGCCTCCAAAGTGCTTAGGTGTGAGCCACCGTGCCTGGCCTGTTTTTTTTGTTTTGTTTTGTTTTGTTTTTTTGAGTCTTGCTCTGTTGCCCAGGCTGGAGTGCAGTGTTGAGATCTCCACTCACTGTGACCTCTGCCTCCTAGATTCAAGTGATTCCGGTGCCTCAATCTCCCAAGTAGGTGAGAAACAGACGCCCACCACCACCCCTGGCTATAGTTTTAGTAGAGATGGTATTTCTGTCACGTTGCCCAGGGTAGTGGTAAACTTCTGAGCTCGGGCAATCTGCCTACTTCAGCCTCCCAAAGTGTTGGGATTATAGGCATGAGCTACCGTGCCTGGCCTAAAATATCTTTATTCATTCTATGATTGAATTGTCAGCAACGTATAGAAGCCTAGAAGTGGAACAGGCGTGGTGGCTCACGTCTGTAATCCTAGCACCTCAGGAGGCTGAGGCGGGCGGATCACCTGAGGTCGGGAGTTTGAGACCAGCCTGACCAATGTGGAGAAACCCCGTCCCTACTAAAAATACAAAATTAGCCAGGCATGGTGGCAGGTGCCTGTAATCCCAGCTACTCAGGAGGCTGAGGCAGGAGTATCTCTTGAACCGGGAGGTGGAGATTGCAGTGAGCCAAGATCACACCACTGCACTCCAGCCTGGGCAAAAAGAGCAAAACTCTGTTTCAAAAAAAAAAAAAAAAAAAAATGCTTTCTCAGCTGGTCTCACACATTCTCTTTTGAAGAATCAGTCACCCATCCACCCATCTGTCCACCCTACAGACACTCGCTGAAATAGAGTGCTGGCTACAGGAGATGAACGTGACAGAAAAACATCTCCTTTGTGGAACTTATATTCTGTGTTTTATTTTTTTAATTATTTTTATTTTTATTTTTTATTTTTTTGAGACGGAGTTTCGCTCTTGTTACCCAGGCTGGAGTGCAATGGCGCGATCTCGCCTCACCGCAACCTCCGCCTCCTGGGTTCAGGCAATTCTCCTGCCTCAGCCTCCCGAGTAGCTGGGATTACAGTCACGTGCCACCATGCCCAGCTAATTTTTTGTATTTTTAGTAGAGACGGGGTTTCACCATGTTGACCAGGTTGGTCTCGATCTCTTGACCTTGTAATCCACCCGCCTCGGCCTCCCAAAGTACTGGGATTACAGGCTTGAGCCACCGCGCCCGGCCTACTATTTTGTTTATTTTTGAAACGAAGTCTCACCTTGTTGCCCAGGCTGGAGTGCAGTGGTGTGATCTCCGCTCACTGCAACCTCCACCTCTCGGGTTCAAGAGATGTTCCTGTTTCAGCCTCCGAAGTAGTTGAGATTACAGGCACCCACCACCGCACCCAGCTAATGTTTTTGTATTTTTAGTAGAGATGGGGTTTCACCATGTTGGCCAGGCTGGTCTTGAACTCTTGACCTTGTGATTCGCCCACCTCGGCCTTCCAAAGTGTTGGAATTATGGGAGTGAGCCACTGTGCCTGGCCTATTTTATTTATTTTTAGGAGACAGGGTCTCACATTGTTGCCCAGGCTGGAGTGCCGTGGTATGATCATAGCTGATTGCAGCCTCAAAATGCTGGGTTTACATGATCCTCCCGCCTCAGCCTCCCAAAGTGCTAGGATTACAGGCATGAGCCACCACGTCTGGCCTAAAGGAATTCTTTTGACAGCCAAATTCCATGGAATGTGTGGAGTTCGCTTTGTTTAGGCACTCCCTGGCGGATCTGGGGGTTTTCCAGTTCTGAGCTACTGTGAGTCAGGCCGCTCTGAGCATTCCTGCACGAGGCTGCATGAGGCCATAGAGTCCCTCTCTCTTGGATAAACGCCTTGGAGTGGAAGGAGTGACCCTGATATTTCACATTTTCTTTTTTGAGACAGGGTCTCACCCTGTCACCCAGGCTGGGGTGCAGTGGTGTGATCACAGCTCACTGTGTCTTTGATTCCCTGGGCTCCAGTGATCCTCCCACCTCAGCCTCCTGAGTACCTGGGACTAAGGTGGGCACCACTACGTTTGGTTAATTTTTTTTTTTTTTTGAGACGGAGTTCCGCTCTTGTTACCCAGGCTGGAGTGCAATGGCACGATCTCGGCTCACCGCAACCTCCGTCTCCTGGGTTCAGGCAATTCTCCTGCCTCAGCCTCCTGAGTAGCTGGGATTACAGGCACGCGCCACCATGCCCAGCTAATTTTTTGTATTTTTAGTAGAGACGGGGTTTCACCATGTTGACCAGGATGGTCTCGATCTGTCGACCTCGTGATCCACCCGCCTCGGCCTCCCAAAGTGCTGGGATTACAGGCTTGAGCCACCGCGCCCGGCCTTAATTTTTTTTTTTTTTTGAGACAGAGTCTTGCTCTGTTGCCAGGTACCAGGCTGAGTGCAGTGACACAATCTCGGTTCACTGCAACATACGCCACCCGGGTTCAAGCGATTCTCCTGCCTCAGCCTCCCGAGTAGCTGGGAATACAGGCGCGCACCACCATGCCCCGCTAATTTTTGTATTTTTTTTTTTTTTTTTGAGATGGAGTTTCGCTCTTGTTACCCAGGCTGGAGTGCAATGGCGCGATCTCGGCCTCGGCTCACCGCAACCTCCGCCTCCTGGGCTCAGGCAATTCTCCTGCCTCAGCCTCCTGAGTAGCTGGGATTACAGGCACGTGCCACCATGCCCAGCTAATTTTTTGTATCTTTAGTAGAGATGGGGTTTCACCATGTTGACCAGGATGGTCTCGATCTCTCGACCTCGTGATCCACCCGCCTCAGCCTCCCAAAGTGCTGGGATTACAGGCTTGAGCCACCGCGCCCGGCTTAATTTTCGTATTTTTAGTAGAGATGGGTTTTACCATGTTGGCCAGGCTGGTCTCGAACTCCTGACCTCAGGAGATCCTGCCTCAGCCTCCCAAAGTTCTGGGATGACAAGCGTGAGCCACCGTGGCCAGCCTCGACATGGCTAATTTTTAAGCTTTTTGTAGAAAACAAGGCAGGGCGTAGTCTCGGCACGTTGCCCAGACTGGTCTTCAGCTCCTGGACTCGGGGGACCCTCCCGCCTTGGCCTCCCAAAGTGGTGCGTTTCTGCTGATGTGGGGTAGCCCCGCTGGCTCTCTCGTGGTTTCTGTTTGCACGTAAAGGAAAATCTGTTTTTATTCCTCACAGTACTTCTAGAACCAAGTGTGTGGGTTTCCACACTAAGTGGTTTCCTCATTCTGTGGATACCAGCTGGGATCCCTCCTACTCCACACCCGGACCCGGCACAGACCCTACTGTTACCGGCCAAGCCCCGTGTCCCTCCCTTCAGATGCCTGTCACAGGGACAAGGCCCCAGGGGCCCACACCTCTCTCTGACTAACATCAGGAGCCCCACAGCCCCCCGTGTGTGGTAATGAGCTGTAACGGCTCACAGGACTTCAAGAAACAGTTTCCAGTTTGCCCGTAACGCCCTGGGTAGGCTGAACTGGGGGGATGTCTGGAGCCCAGGGGTTTGTGGACAGTCTGGGCAACATATCGAGACCCCATCTGTACAAAAAATTTAAAAATTAGCCGGGCATTTTGGTGTATACGTGTGTTCTCAGTTTACTAGGAGGCTGAGGCGGGGAACGGCTGGAGCCCCGGGGCTTGAGGCTGCCCTGAGCCATGGTGGCGTGACCGCGCTCTGGCTTGGGTGACAGAATGAGACCACATCTGTACAAAATAAAAATGAAATTAAAATACATGGAAGATTTAATAAAGGACACCTGGGCCAGGTGCGGTGGCTCACACCTGTAATCCCAGCACTTTGGGAGGCCAAGGCGGGCAGATCACCTGAGGTCAGGAGTTCGAGACCAGCCTGGCCAACATGGTAAGACCCTGTCTCTACTAAAAATATACAAAAATTAGCTGGACATGATAGTGGGCGCCTGTAACCCCAGCTACTTGGGAGGCTGAGGCAGGAGAATTGCTTGAAGCCAGGAGGTGGAGGTTGCAGTGAGCTGGGATCGCACCATTGCACTCCAGCCTGGGCGACAGAGCCAGACACCATCTGAGGAAAAAAAGGCCATCTTGCAGCCAGATAAAGGGGTTCATGGGGTGTAGTTCACAGGGTACTGGAGCACTGGAACCTGTGTTCTGTGGGCTGGGGCTGGGCCACCCTCCCAGCCCGTGGAGGAGACCACCTTGGAAGCTCTGAGCCCTGTGGTTAGAGCTTTTCATGGAGGTTCCATTGCATAGTTTGTTTGTTTGTTTGTTTTCGAGACAGCATCTCGCTCTGTTGCCCAAGCTGGAGTGCAGTGGCGTGATCTCGGCTCACTGCAACCTCCACCTCCCGGGTTCAAGCAATTCTCTTGCCTCCGCCTCTGAGTAGCTGGGATTTCAGGTGCCCACCACCATGTCGGCTAATTTTTGTATTTTTAGTAGAGACGGGGTTTCACCGTGTTGGCCAGGCTGGTCTCGAACTTCTGACCTCAGATGATCTGCCCGCCTTGGCCTCCCAAAGTGCTGGGATTACAGGTGTGAGGCACCGCGCCCGGCCTCTACCCCGCCTTCTGTCTCTGTGAATCTGAGGACTTAGGGACCTCCAGGGAGTGGATCACACAGGCTTTGCCCTTCTGTGTCAGGTTTCTCTGGTTGAGCGCGACGTCTTCAAGGTGCGTCCTGCCATGTACTGCGCCAGCCTCACGCCTGTTGTGGCTGGGTGGTGGTCCGGGGTGCGGTTGGCCACGCCGTGTCTGCCGATCGATGCTGGCTGTTTCACCCCAGAGTTGGGAATGGTGCTGCTGTGAGCAGTTGTGGGTATTTTTTGTGTGGCTGAATGTTCTCGATTCTTTTACACGGGGAACAAGGGATTACAGACAGGTGAAGGGGGGCCAGCCAGGAGTGGGACTGGGGGCTCAACGTGGGCAGAGGAGGCAGTATTGGTGCCCAGGGGTCGGATCCTGAAAGCCTGTGCGGAGGTGGGGGTCTCCAGGAGGGACTCGGTGTTGGAGGCGTCCGCCTGCCTGGGGATCGCCCGTGTCGGGGTGGGGGCTGTGATTCCAGTCTGTGCACAGACGGCTCACGCCATGCCCCCTGCAGCACCTCCTTTCTGCTTTTTGAATCCTTGTCAAAGGTTCTCCCCACAGGAGACCAAGATGCGTTTTTAAATTAAGAAAGAGAAGACCCACGCACAGGCACTCTATTTCTGGAACGTCGCGTGGGAGGGAATTGGGTGTGGGTGATGGCGGCGCAGGGCCCCGAGGGCTGGTCCCCACCCCACCCAAGGACACAGCTAGGAGGGCAGATGGGTGGGCGGCAGTCACAACGCCCACACACTGGGGGTCAAGCTCAGTGGGTTCATCCTCTGCCAGTCTGGGAGCCCAGGAGCGGGGGTCAAGGCGTCCCAGGGTGGTGCTCCCTCTGGAGCCTCAAGGGAGGATCCTCCTGCCCCTCCCAGCTTCTGGGGGCTCCTGATGTCCTTGGCCTCTGGCCGTACTGTCCAGTCCCCGTGTGTGTCTCTGTACAGCTGTCCGCTCTGTTTTTCTTTTTTTTTTTTTTTTTGAGGTGGAGTCTGGCTCTGTCATCCAGGCTGGAGTGCAGTGGTGTGGTATCAGCTCACTGCAACCTCTGCCTCCCAGGTTCAAGCGATTCTCCTGCCTTGGCCTCCCGAATAGCTGGGATTATAGGGCTGATTTTTGTGTTTTTAGTAGAGACGGGTCTTCACCCTGTTGGCCAGGCTGGTCTCGAACTCCAGACCTCAGGTGATCCGCCTGCCTCAGCCTCCCAAAGTGCTGGGATTACAGGCGTGAGCCACCGTGCCTGGACTTTTTTTTTTTTTTTTTTTTTTTCCCCCCTGACAGGGTCTTACTCTGTCCCTCAGGCTGGAGTGCAGTGGCATTATCTTGGCTCACTGAAGCCTTGACTTTCTGGGCTCAAGCAGTCCTCCTGCCTCAGCCTCCCACGTAGCTGGAAGTACAGTTGCTCACCACCATGCCTGGCTGATTTTCAATTTTGTAGAGATGGGGTCTTGCTTTGTTGCCCTGGCTGGTCTCAAACTCCTGGGCTCCATTGATCCTCCCTTCCTTGGCCTCCCAAATGCTGGGGTGACAGGCGTGAGCCACCGTGCCCGGCCTGTTTCTTCTGCCAAGGGCCACAGCCACTGGCTAGGGCCCGCTTTCCCTGGCGCCTTCCCCGGTGTCTGCACAGACCCCTCGAGTTCTGAGTTCGGGGCAGATGTGGGCGCTGTGGTCGGGGATCCTGTGGAAGCCACTGCCTTGGTTTCTGACCCCACTGTGCACAGTCAAGCACTGGGCTGCCCCAGATGGGCTGAGGGCCTGCGGGGTCCCGGGGCATGTGCGGTGGGAGGAGCTTCTCCCTGGGAGGCGGGGGCTTTCCCAGCCAGGCCTGGAGTGGGGTTGTGTGGGCGTGAGAAGCAGGCCCTGTTTGCGTGGGATCACCTGCAGCCCTGGATGGGACAGGTGGGGAAGAGGTGACGCGTGGACCCCAACGTCTGGGGCAGGTGCTGTGCCGTGTGCAGGCCCAGTGTCTAGGAACCCCCCACCCCCGCGTGTCTGGGACCCCACCCGCCGAGTATCTGTGAACCCCCCCAGTCGAGTGTCTATGAACCCCCCCAAGTGTCTGGGCTCTCCCCAACTGCGTGACTGTGCTCCCACCAAGTGTCCATGACCCCCCCACACTGTGTGTGGTCTCAGCCCCCTGGGAGGCCATCGTGGGGCAGGCCCTGGGGACCAAACATGGACAGCACAGGGTGACGTCCTGAGCCTGGGAGCCATGGAGTCCTCCCCGCCCCATGCAAGCCTGGCTAAACGTGGGTTCATAGCCAGCTCTGGCGGAGGCCCGGGAGGCACCAGCAGCCTCTCTGTACCCACCGCGCCCTCTGGCCTGTTGGGATACTGATAATCTGAGGCGCTGTGAGGGCCCCGCAGGCAGCCTGCGCTCCACACCTGGCAGAGCTCCCGCTTTCTCAGCTGGGGCCGTCCTGCTACCTCCCACGCGCCTGCTGTTCCCTGGGCCTCCATGCCCTTCCCCACAGGCGTGGCCGGCTCAGGTGGCCCCACAAGGCTTCCTGGGTCTTGTGTTCCTAGCAGGACCACACTCCTCTCTCTCTTCCCTTGCTCACGGAGGGCTGTGCGGCCACTCGGTCCTTGTCTGCCTCCGTCAGGGAGGCCAGGCCCTGTGCCCGCAGCTCACTCCCTGGGGGAGCATGTGCCGGCGAGGGAGCGTGTGAGCAGGAAAGCGATGGAGAGTGGATGAGCGCGTGAGTGAGTGAATGAATGAGTGCTGAGTGCCTGTGGGAATGAGTGGATACATTTACCTGTAGGAATGAATGAGTGTGTTCGATGAATGAATGAGAGTAAGTAAATGGGAGAGTGCGTGCATGCCCATGGGATGAATGAGTCAGTGAATGCATGTGGATGAATGAATGAATATGAATGAATGCATGCATGCATGTGGGAATTAGTGAATGAGTGTGTGCCTGATGCCTTGAAGGACAGAGGATGGTGGGGGCTGGCAGAATGTGAGGCCCTGTGAATCCCAGGGCATGGCCCCAGCCCCACCTGGCCTTCCGAGTCCATCTGCGTTACCCTCCTGCTGTCTCAGGCCCCTCCCAGAAACCTCTGACATTGGGGGCCCTGGCACACGCCTGCCAGGGCTTGGCGGGAAGCCCTGCTGGGGCGGTCACCCAGGACAGCGGCCAGGCCTTCCCCGCCGTCGGGTGGCAGCCATGGGGTTAACCAGGAGCTCCTCTCTTTCACGCCAGGTTTGTGCTGGCCGTGGGCAGCGCCGTCTTTGATGCCATGTTCAACGGGGGAATGGCCACAACATCCACGGAGATAGAGCTGCCTGACGTGGAACCTGCTGCCTTCCTCGCCCTGCTCAAGTAAGTCTTCCGGACGCTTCCTGCCGGGGAGCGAGCCCTGGGAGGGACCTCAGAGAACGGAGACCCTAGCTGACAGCTGCTCAGAGCCCTGGGTCACTGGGGAATTCTAGGACGTTCATGCGCCGCGAGGGCTTCCAGAGGTACCTGATGTAGTTTATTATTTTATTTTATTGACATGGAGTCTCCTCTGTCACCCAGGCCGGAGTGCAGTGGCTCGATCTCGGCTCACCGCAACCTCCACCTCCCGGGTTCAAGCGATTCTCCTGCCTCAGCCTCCTGAGTAGCTGGGATTACAGACATGTATCACCACGATTGGCCCATTTTTGTATTTTTAGTAGAGACGGTGTTTTACCATGTTGGTCAGGCTGGTCTTGAACTCCCGACCTCCACCCGCCTCAGCCTCCAAAGTACTGGGATTACAGGCATGAACCACCGTACCTGGCCCCATCTCTATTAAATGTTAATAAAAAAAAATTAGCCAAGCGTGTTTGCACACACCTGTAGTCCCAGCTGCTTGGGAGGCTGAGGGAGGAGGATCACTTGAGCCTGGGAGCTTGAGGCTGCAGTGAACGGTCATCATGCCACTGCGCTACATTCTGGGTGATGGGGCGAGACCAGGTCTCTGTAACATACATAAGAGGTGTTGGTGAGGCCGTGGGGAGATGGGAGCTGGTCCCGGTTGGGGTGTAACCGCTGTGGAAGGGAGTCTGGCAGCTCCTCAAAAGGCTCAGCACAGAATCTCCATGGAACCAGCAGTCCTGCTCCTGGCTCTGGACCCAAAGCACTAAAAGTCTCGCAAGGTGTGGTGGCTCACGCCCATCATTCCAGCACTTCGGGAGACGAAAGGAGGGAGGATTGCTTGAGCCCAGCAGTTCAAGACCAGCCTGGGTAACACGGCTAAGCCGGCGTCCCCATGAGTATCCACTGTCACATTTCAGGGTTCCCTCCTGGGCACTGTTGATGCTTGGGGTCTGTTCGTTCTCCAGAGTGGGCCGTCGTGGGCACTGAGCAGCAGCGTTTCTGGCCCCCACCCACTCCATGCCAGGAGCTCCCCGAGTTATGACAACCACAGATGTCCCCAGACATTGCCCAGTGTCCTCGGGGGGCCAGACTGTCCCACATGTCCCACATATGAGACCCCCCAGTGGGTTAGGGCTTCCACAAACCCCCAAGAGATTCTGCCTCCCATGATCCTCTGCCCTGCTGAGGTCCCAGGAGGCTGCACACATTGAAATCCACACCCTGAGTGGGGAGAGAGAGAGGAGGTGAGTCGCAGGAGCGGGGTCCCCTGGTTTACGTGTCCACACCATCGGGAGTTTATCGTGGTGTCTGGTGTGAGCAGGGAGCAGGCTTGAATTTTTTCTGCACATAAATCACTGGAGATCTTCTCTCGGCCCTGTGGACACTGGGACTGGATGGCTCTCTGGGGTGGGCTGTCCTGGGCATTGCAGGGTGCTGAGCAGCATTCCTGGCCTGTACCCGCTCCGGGCCGGGAGCACCCCCAGTCCTGGCAGCCACAGACGTCCCCGGACATCACCTAGTGTCCACTTGGGGGGTTAGGACTGCCCTGGGTGAAACCTCTGCCCTGTTACAAACAGAAAACTTGAGAAATACACCCCAGCACAGAAGGCGCCCCTCAGACTCTCTGCAGAGCGCGTGAGGAGAGCCACGGTTTCATCTGGGGAAGAGCCTGGGCGCTGGCCTTTTCAGCTTCCTCATTTCTGTCTCACCGCCGGATCCAGTTCTCACCTTACTTCAACTCTTTTTTTTTCTTTCTTTTTTTTTTTTTTATGGAGACAGAGTCTCGCCAGGCTGCAGTGCAGTGAGTTGCGTGATCTCGGCTCACTGCAGCCTCCACCTCCCAGGTTCAAGCGATTCTGCTGCCTCAGCCTCCCGAGTAGCTGGGATTATAGGTGCTCACCACCATGCCGGGCTAATTATATATATAATATATTATATTATATATATAATATATATAATATATATATATTATATATATATATTATATATAATATATATAATATATAATTTATATGTAATATATATTATACATATAATATAAATTTATATTATATATAATATATATAATTTATATATAATATATAATATATATTATATATAATACATTATATAATATATAATATACATAATATATATTTATAATACAAATTTATGTATAATATATATAAATTATATATATTTATATAATGTATATATTATATATATAATTTATATATAATATATAATTATATATATTATACATATAATTTATATATATAATTTATATAATTTATATATTATATATATAATTTATGTATATATAATATATATATATATATATTTTTTTTTTTGAGACGGAGTTTCGCTCTTGTTTCCCAGGCTGGAGTGCAATGGCGCGATCTCGGCTCACCGCAACCTCCGCCTCCTGGGTTCAGGCAATTCTCCTGCCTCAGCCTCCTGAGTAGCTGGGATTACAGGCACACACCACCATGCCCAGCTGATTTGTAGTATTTTTAGTAGAGACGGGGTTTCACCATGTTGACCAGGATGGTTTCGATCTCTTGACCTCATGATCCACCCGCCTCGGCCTCCCAAAGTGCTGGGATTACAGGCTTGAGCCAGCGCGTCCGGCCTATATATATATATATATTTTTGAGACAGAGTCTCGCTCTGTCACCAGGCGCCAGGCTGGAGTGCAGCGGCGCGATCTCAGCTCACTACAACCTCCACCTCCCAGGTTCAGGCAATTCTGACTGAGCCTCCCGAGTAGTAGCTGGGACTACAGGCACGCACCACCATGCCCAGCTAATTTTTGTATTTTTTTTTTTTTTTTTTTTTTTTTTTTTTTTTTTTGAGGAGGAGTTTCGCTCTTGTTACCCAGGCTGGAGTGCAATGGCGCGATCTCGGCTCACCGCAACCTCCGCCTCCTGGGTTCAGGCAATTCTCCTGCCTCAGCCTCCTAAGTAGCTGGGATTACAGGCACGTGCCACCATGCCCAGCTAATTTTTTGTATTTTTAGTAGAGACGGGGTTTCATCATGTTGACCAGGATGGTCTCGATCTCTTGACCTCGTGATCCACCCGCCTCGGCCTCCCAAAGTGCTGGGATTACAGGCTTGAGCCACCACGCCCGGCCTAATTTTTGTATTTTTTTTAGTAGAGACGGGGTTTAACCATGTTGGCCAAGATGGACTTTATCTCTTGACCTCGTGATCCACCCACCTCGGCCTCCCAAAGTGCTGGGATTACAGGGGTGAGCCATTGAACCTGGCCTGTGCTTCTATTTTATTTTTATTTTTTTGAGGCAGAGTCTTGCTTTGTCACCAGGCTGGAGTGCAGTGGCACGGTTCCAACTCACTGCAACTTCGGTTTTCCAGTTTCAAGCAATTCTCCTGCGTTAGCCTCCCGAGTAGCTGGGACTGGAAGCACACACCACCACGCCCGGCTAATTTTTTTTTTTTTGTATTTTTAGTAGAGACGGGGTTTCACCATGTTGGCCAGGATGGACTTGATCTCTTGACCTTGTGATCCGCCCACCTCTGCCCCCCAAAGTGTTGGGATTACAGGCGTGAGTCACGGCGCCTGGCCTGTGCTTCTATTTTTGATCAGCCCAACTTCTGATCCGTATTCAGTATGGTGTGGACCACTCGGTGGCAGGTGGTAAAAACATCCACGATTATCCACGATCCTAGCTGGCGTGTTGGGTTCTGTGACCCACCCAGAAGTGGTTGAGGTTTTTGGTGGAGCCCGAGGTGTGGAACCAAGAGTTTCTCATGGAAAAGGTGTCCAAGGAGGAGACACCCAGCCCCTAATAGCTTTTCCTGGGGCATTCCCGGCAGGACAAGGCCGGTAGTGTAGACGCTTCCAGGTGTGTGTGCTGTAGACGGGGTTCAGCCTCTTGCTCGTTTTCATGGGTGACCGCATTGCCAAGTCGTGTCCCAAGGTCAGAGGTCAACCGACGGGCTAATTCTGGAAGGTTCCTTGGGGTAGCTGACGTGGGGTGTTTGGACCCTGCCGGCTCAGGGACAGGCGGCCGGCCGGGGCTGATGGTCTGAGAGGTCTCCTGATGCTCTCCCCTGGGGCCGGTCATGGCGGTCCCATCCCATGGCCCCTGCGTTGTCACTGCAGGTTTCTCTACTCGGACGAGGTACAGATCGGCCCGGAGACGGTGATGACCACGCTATACACCGCCAAGAAGTACGCGGTGCCGGCGCTCGAGGCCCACTGCGTGGAGTTCCTGAAAAAGAACCTGCGAGCAGACAACGCCTTCATGCTGCTCACGCAGGTGCGTGGGGCCGGGGGCGGGGCCGGGCACGAGGTGGGGCGGGGCCAGGCCAGGCTGGGGGCGGGGCCCGGCCAGGCGAGAGGCGGGGAGAGGTGGGGCCAGGGCTGGGGGTGGAGCCAGGCTGGGGCCAGGCCCAGGCTGGAGGTGGGACCTGGGGCGGGGACAATGCTGGGGGTGGGGCCTGTGTGGGGCTAGGCCAGAGGTGGGGAGGGGTGGGGCCAGGGCTGGGGGTGGAGCCAGGCTGGGGACAGGTCCAGGCTGGAGGTGGGGCCTGGGGTGGGGACAAGGCTGGGGGCGGGGCAAGGCCAGAGGCGGGGATGGGTGGTGCCAGGGCTGGGGGTGGGGACAGGCCCAAGCTGGAGGTGGGGCCTGGGGCGGGGACAAGGCTGGGGGCGGGTCTGGGGCGGGTCCAGGAAGCCGCCGGATCCTGCGCGGTAGTAAAATGTTTGGGCTGGGTGCGGTGCCTCACGCCTGTAATCCCAGCACATTGGGAGGGCAGATCACCTGAGGTCACAGAGTTCGAGACCAGCCTGGCTAATGTAGCGAAATCCTTTCTTTACTAAAAACACAAAATTTAGCCGGGCATGGTGGAGGGTGCCTGAATTCCCAGCTACTAGTGAGGCTGAAGCAAGAAAATTGCTTGAACCTGGGAGGCGGAAGTGGGTGAATCACAAGATCAGGAGTTGGAGACCAGCCTGGCCAACATGGTGAAACCCCATCTTTACTAAAAGTACAAAAAGCAGCTGGGCATAGTGGTAGACACCTGTAATCCCAGCTACTTGGGAGGCTGAGGCAGGAGAATCGCTTGAACCTAGGAAGTGGAGGTTTCAGTGAGCTGAAAGTTCACCACTGTACTCCAGCCTGGGTGACTGAGACTCTGTCCTAAGAAAATGTGTTTTGGACTTTTCTGTGATACTTTTATTATTGGCAGGGCACTTAGGCTATTGGTGGTTCATGCCTGTAATCTCAGCACTTTGGGAGGCTGAAGCAGGCAGATCGTCAGAGGTCAGGCGTTCAAGACCAGCCTGGCCAACTTGGTGAAACCCTGTCTCTACTTAAAAAAAAATAATAATAGGCCGGGCACGGTGGCTCAAGCCTGTAATCCTAGCACTTTGGGAGGCCGAGGCGGGTGGATCATGAGGTCAAGAGATCGAGACCATCCTGGTCAACATGGTGAAACCCCATCTCTACTAAAAATACAAAACATTAGCTGGGCATGGTGGCGCGTGCCTGTAATCCCAGCTACTCAGGAGGCTGAGGCAGGAGAATTGCCTGAACCCAGGAGGCGGAGGTTGCAGTGAGCCGAGATTGTGCCATTGCACTCCAGCCTGGGCAACAAGAGCGAAACTCCGTCTCAAAAAAAAAAAATAAATAAAATAATAATAAATTAGCCAGCATCGTGGTGCGTGCCTGTAATCCCAGCTACTTGGGGGACTGATGCAGGGGGATTGCCTGAGCCCAGGGGGTTGAGGCTTCAGTGAGCAGAGATCACACCACCGCTTTCCAGCCTGGTGAGAGAGTGAGATGCTGTCTCTAACAAAAGGTAAAATAATTTTTTTTTTTTTTGAGACGGAGTTTCTCTTACTGCCCAGGCTGGAGTGCAATGGCACCATCTCGGCTCACTGCAACCTCCGCCTCCAGGGTTCAAGCGATTCTCCTGCCTCAGCTTCCTGAGTAGCTGGGATTACAGGCGCCTGCCACCACGTCCGGCTAAAAAAAAAGTAAAATTATTAAAAAAAAAAAAAAAGGAATTTTCCTTCTCTGAGGAAGTGTCAGGTAGACAGAGTATGGCCGGGAGTCTCAGGGGACCCCAGTTGGGCTCTGCAGTCTGGGGAGGTCATGGGGTCTGGGGAGGTCGTGCCAGCCAGGGATGCTGAGAGGAGGGCGTGGGGCCAGGACAGCTGGGCAGCCCGTGGGAGCCCTGAGCTCCTGATCGGGGGTTGGGGGCACCCAGGGGTACAGTGGTGCCAGTCCTTCGATGGGCTTTGGGGGTCCAGCACCCTCGAAGGAACCAGGAACCTTCTCCCTCTCCATCCCGGCAGGTCAGGTGCAGGATATCCCGGACCCCCAGAGGGAGGGGTTTCTTGTTGGGGTCATCTGTAGTCACCTTGCCATACAGGTCCCCGCCTGACCTGAGAGGAGGCTGCAGCTCAGGCCCCAGGGTCCATGTCATGGCCACCTCTGCCTCCCTGCCCCTAAAACCACCTCTAGCCCACTTGAGAGACGTCTTCAGGATGAGGCCTTCAGAAAGGCTGGTCCAGGGCCCTGCTGGCACAGGCCCTTACAACGCCTTCCTCAACGCAGCCTCCGTTTCCCTAGGGCACAGGTGACGTCCAGCTTCATCACCTGTCAGGAGTCATCTTATAGTCTGGGAGCATTACCGGGTTGACCCCAGCCACCTCACCTCCTCCTGTCACTCGGGGTTCTGGGCCTGCTGCTCCCCCAAGTGCAGCCACAGCGTCCCTTTTGCCTGAAGCAGCAGGGACCTGGGTGTCTGTTTCTTCCTTCCTTGACCTCTGAGGTCCTGAGAGGGAACTCCTGGACTCTCCCCACCCCAGTCAGCGGTCACAGGGGACCTGGGCCCACAGCAGGGCCAGCCTGGTGGCTGAGCCATGGGTGGCTCCTGGCCACGCTCAGGAAGGTGTGACGGTCAGGGCTGTGTTGGAACCAGCTACGCATGGGGGATCTGCCGCGGGCTGGGTGTTGATGCGCCCCAACCCCCCACTCGATGTCTCCTGCCAGGCGAGACTGTTCGATGAGCCACAGCTGGCCAGCCTGTGCCTGGAAAACATCGACAAAAACACTGCGGACGCCATCACTGCGGAGGGCTTCACTGACATCGACCTGGGTGAGGGCCCCGAGCCTGGGTGTGGGGATCCCAGCTGGGCCTGGGTGGGAGGGTCCGGGGATTGACAGTGGGAGCTTTCGGCCTGGGGGTCCCTGGGGCCTCACCACTTGTAGCGGGGCGGGGAGCTCAGGGCCAGCACAGCCATAGGGGAGTCTGGGGCCTTGGCAGGAGGGCTTGGCTGGAAGGCCACAGACCAGATGCCACCATCCCAGCTCGTGGTGACCATCTCGTCCTCTGATGGTCCATGGTTTTGACTTTGTTGCTGAACAGCTTTCGTCAAAGCTACTCAACTCTGCCCTTGGGGCTTAAAAACCACCACAACCTAGGAAAATGAAGGGGTGCGGTCGTGTGTCGATAAAGCTTTATTTACACATACAAGCACAGGGCCGGGTTTGAGCCACGGGCCGCAGTGGCCGGTGCAGCTGTAACTGCTGGTTCTTGTTAGTCTCCCTGCTTCCTGCAGGGTGGGCACGCGGGTGTCCTGTTCACGCAGCCCCTTCCCCACCCTGCAGACACGCTAGTGGCCGTCCTGGAGCGCGACACGCTGGGCATCCGTGAAGTGCGGCTGTTCAACGCCGTTGTCCGCTGGTCTGAGGCTGAGTGTCAGCGGCAGCAGCTGCAGGTGACGCCTGAGAACCGGCGGAAGGTTCTGGGCAAGGCTCTGGGCCTCATCCGCTTCCCACTGATGACCATCGAGGAGTTTGCTGCAGGTAACAGCGCAGGGGCCCACGGGCGGGTGTGGGACAGCAGTGACATCTGGTGGCCTGCTGGGAACACAGACGGGCTCCTTGGTGCCCAGGAGAGCAGCCTCCGAGTTGACTGCAGAAAACCTGGCAGATGCCCGAGAGTATAGAGATGGGAAGAAACCGGGCCTGTGCGGGCGTCCACCACAGGGCCATCTGTCAGCTCCAGCCCGGCTGTGTCCCTGCCGTGTGTACTGCCAACCCCCTGCCTCCCGTGTCCCTCCAGCTGTGTTTTGGTGGCTTCTGCCCAGGAGGGAAGGGACTCCCCAGCTCGTGTTACCTGCTGGTTCAGGTGCCAGTGTCCGAGATGAGCCCATGAAGGCTCCGGCATGGCTGGGGCAGCTGCTGTGTGCCCATGGGTGCGCCTCAAGGTCCCCTGCTGCAGGGCCTGGGCTCCGGAGTGACAGGAGGGGCAGCCCTAACGATGGCTGCTGCCCTCTTGTGGCTGTTCCCTTCCTGGGGCCATCCAGCTCTGGAGGAAAACAGGCCTGGAAGGTTCCAGAAGGGGCTGGGAGACAGTCCTGTGGCTGATGCACTCACTGTCCGTCCTTTCCGAGGTCCACACGGCCCCTGCTCTCCCGACCACAGGTCACCAGATGTAGCAACAGGGTCTCGCTCTGTCGCCCAGGCTGGAGGGCAGTGGTGCAGTCACAGCTCACTGCAGCCTCGTCCTCCTGGGTGCAGGTGACCCTCCTGCTTCAGACCCTGGCAGGGACTACAGGTGCCACCACTCCAGGCTTATGTTTGTATTTTTGTAGGGACAGTGTCTTGCTCTGTTGCCTGGGCTGGTCATGAACTGGGCTCCAGCCATCCTCCCACCTCACCCTCCTCAAGTGCTGGGATTACAGGCGTAAGCGACCACTCCTGGCCAGATACATCCTTTTGAAAACTACAGTCGTTGGCTGGTGTGCTCACTCACACCTGTAATCCCAGCATTTTGGGAGGCTGAGGTGGGGGAAGCACCTGAGGTCAGGAGTTCGAGACCAGCCTGACCAACATGGTGAAACCCCAGCTCTACTAAAAACACAAAATCAGCTGGGCACAGTGGCTCATGCCTATAATCCCAGCACTTTGGGAGGCTGAGGTGGACAGATCACCTGAGGTCGGGAGTTTGAGATGAGCCTGGCCAACATGGAGAAACCCCATCTCTACTAAAAATACAAATACAAAATTAGCCAGGTGTGGTGGCGAATGCCCGTAATCCCAGCTATTCGGGAGGGTTAGGCCTCTGCCGGGAGGTAGGTGAACAGAGATCACGCCACTGCACTCTAGCCTGGCAACAGAGCAAGATTCTGTCTTTAAAAAAAAAAGACCTCCCTGCAGCCCAGACTGTGAGAGCTCTTTGAAGGCGAGTGTGGAGAGTCATGTAAAATACAAAATCAGCCGGGAAGAGTGGTGCATGCCTGTGATTCCAGCTACGTGGGAGGCTGAGGCAGGAGAATTGTTTGAACCCAGGAGATGGATTTGGATGTTGCAGTGAGCAGAGATTGCACCACTGCGCTCCAGCTTGGGCAACAAGAGCGAAATTAGGTCCCCAAAAAAAAAAAGACCAGGCACGGTGGCTGACGTATCCCAGCAATTTGGGAGGCTGAGGCGGGTGGTTCACCTGAGGTCAGGAGTTCAAGATCAGCCTGACCAACATGGAGAAACCCGGTCTCTACTAAAAATAGAAACATGAGCCGGGTGTGGTGGTGGGTGCCTGTAGTCCCAGCTACTCAGGAGGCTGAGCCCAGGAGGCAGAGGTTGTGAGGAGCAGAGATGGAGCCGCTGTACTGCAGCCTGGGCTACAAGAGCAAAACTTAGTCTCAAAAAAAAAAAAAAAAAAGCATTCCTAATTCACTGCAGCCATCATCGTTTCTGACGTCACTGAACCGGCGTCTGCACTGGGCTGGCTCGCAGTGAGCAATGCAGAATTGAGCCCGCTGGGCTTGATTATGGTTATCTTAGGCGGGCAGCACCGGGGCCGCTGTGATTAGAGCAGAGGGTGGCTGCTGTGTCCCGGCACTCCTGGGGTGGATGGTGGATCCCTGTTGTGCCCCGCCCTGCCCAGAGCCCCTCCACCTGTCACATTTCTGCACCAGGATTAAGAGCCTGGCTCCCGGCATCTGCCTGGGGTGAGCTAGCTGTTGCCCCTGGAGTGTGCATGCTTTGGGAGGTGGGTGCTCAGGCCCACCGTGGAGAGGACCCCCTGGGCCATTCTAGAAGCTGGGGCTGTGGCCTGGGAGGTGCAGGCCGAGTGCAGAGGCACAGCACCCCTCCTGGCTGACGGCCCTTAGAAAACAGGTAGCGGAGCCCACCCCCAAAAGCCTGGGAGGACTCAGCGGGGGCCACGGCTGGCCGCAGTTTCCCCAGGGGGGCTGCCTGGGTCCCTGCACCTTGAAAGTCGGACACGGACATCTTAGGGGGAAGGCTCGTGTCCTCCTGGGCATTTGGGGTCTGGGGGGCAGCCCGGCCCTCCCCGACACACCCTCCCTGTGCCGCAGGCCCTGCACAGTCAGGCATTTTGGTGGACCGCGAGGTGGTCAGCCTCTTCCTGCACTTCACCGTCAACCCTAAGCCGCGAGTGGAGTTCATCGACCGGCCCCGCTGCTGCCTGCGTGGGAAGGAGTGCAGCATCAACCGCTTCCAGCAAGTGGAGAGTCGCTGGGGCTACAGCGGGACCAGCGACCGAATCAGGTGGGACTCGGAGTCCAGTGTGGGAGGACTCAGGGATGATGGGGCCTGGCATTGGGGGGAGGCTGGGCGTGGGGGTGGGTGGGAGGACTCGGGGATGATGGGGCCTGGCATTGGGGGGAGGCTGGGCGTGGGGGGGAGGACTCGGGGATGATGGGGCCTGGCATTGGGGGGGAGGCTGGGCATGGGGGGGAGGACTCAAGGATGATGGGGGTGCGGTGGTGGGCTGGCACCAGCTCCCCCGGGGCTCTCCCTAGACGTCCCCATGGTCTCTTGACGTCTGCCACACAGGTTCTCAGTCAACAAGCGCATCTTTGTGGTGGGATTTGGGCTGTACGGATCCATCCATGGGCCTACCGACTACCAAGTGAACATCCAGGTACCAGCCCCAGGCCTCACCCCACAGCCTCCAGGCCCCAGTCCCTGCCATGTGCTCCCCCATCCTCCATGGAACCCCAGCAGACCCCCAGCCCTGGTCCCTTCACTGCCCACCCCAGGCAGGTGGGCTGGGCCTTGTGGGGTCCCTGCCGGCGGTCCTAGGCCTGAGCCTCCCGCTCCCGCCAGATCATCCACACGGACAGCAACACTGTCCTGGGCCAGAACGACACGGGCTTCAGCTGCGACGGCTCGGCCAGCACCTTCCGCGTCATGTTCAAGGAGCCGGTGGAAGTGCTGCCCAACGTCAACTACACGGCCTGCGCCACACTCAAGGTGCGCCGCGGGGTGGGGCCGGGGCCCGTCCCAAGGCCTCGGGGCACAGCAGACACCCTCCAGAGGTGGCCACCCTGGCCTAGTTGGGGCCTCGCCCTGTCCACATCTGGGGCATCCCAGCCGGGTGGTCCTTGAGCTCAGTGTACCCCCACCCCCCACAGGGCCCGGACTCCCACTATGGCACCAAAGGCCTGCGCAAGGTGACACACGAGTCGCCCACCACGGGCGCCAAGACCTGCTTCACCTTCTGCTACGCGGCCGGGAACAACAACGGGACGTCCGTGGAGGACGGCCAGATCCCCGAGGTCATCTTCTACACCTAGGCCGCCCACGCGGCCCTGCCTCCATGGGGACAGCCTCGGCCCCAGGCCCTCAGCCGCTGCTGGGCCGCCCTGCGTGGGGCAGGACCCCGTGTCCCCCCAGCCACTGTCCACGCCACGCCACCTTTCTCAGCATCAGGAAGGGGATTCCCTGTATTCACCACAGTGAGTGCAGCTGCTGGTTCAGGGCAGCTGGGGAGGCGGCGGGGCCGGTGGCCAGGCCCTGTGGAGACAATCCCTCAGGACTGGGGACAGGGCCGGCCTGGGCCAGGCCCCACGGGCCTGCAGCTCAGGGCACCTGCCCAAGTCGCCTGACCGCGGTGTGCGGCGGGCCTTGCCCACGATTCCCTTCACTGCACATTACAATGCATCTGCAATTCCTGTTTCCCTGCTGGGGGCTGGCCTGGGTGGCGCCACTCCTAGAGCCACGGGTTCCAGACCTGGCATTCGTTTTGTTCCTCTGTGTTCCATGGGACACTGGGGCCCCACCTGTCACACGCCCGGGGCCACCTGACCCCAGCCTGCAGGGCAACGCCACTGCCTGGAGCTGGCCTGAGTTCCGAGAGGCTTCAGGGTAGGTGGCCCCTGCTGGCCGAGCCCTGGCCCAGGTGTTCAGTAGTTTGCGGCTCCCATCCTCATCCACCTGATGGGCACAGCCCAGGGCCACCTCTGTCCAGCCTCCCTGGAATGTGCCCCGGGCGGGACCCAGACCCTGTGCCCCAGAGCTCCTCTGCTGCAGGATGGGGCCCCAGCCGGCCCCACTGGGTCCAGGGGCATTGCTCGCCTGTACATACCATTGCCCCAACCTGCCAGGTGCCGCGGGAGCCCCTCGGGTGCTGGGGACATGCTCTCCCCGCCCCAGGCCATGCCTCCGCCAACCCCTGCGTGTTTCTGCCCTGTGACTCCTGGAACCTGCCTCCTCCCCAAAGCCATGGGGGGGTGGGTGTCCTCCTCAGACCACGCCCCCAGATAATTTTTTTAAATAAAGAAACAAACGCACCTGGTCTGTGTGCATGCTGCTTGGCTCCCCTGCACTCCTCCGCCCTGCTGAGGGGGCCAGAGTGGGCTGAGAACGTCCTGAGCCCCAAGTCTGGTCTGCCAGTGCCGTGAGACCCTCTCCTTAACCCGCACGTGAGCCCGGGAGGTGGAGAGTGTGGTGACTGCACCGCTGCTCTCCCACCTGGGCAACAGCAAGACCCTGACTCAGCACTCCCGCCCGCTCCAAACCCAAATGCAATGGAAGTTTGTGGGGAGGTCCTGCTGGCTGCTGCGGACCACGGACATGAGGAATGGAGAGGAGGCAGGGAGGGCCCAGTTCTGGCTCGGGTGGACATGTGCAGGGCAAGACATCAGGAAACTGCACAGCAAGGCCGTGCACGGCGGCTCACACCTGTAAACCCCAGCTCTTTGGGAGGCTGAGGAAGGCGGATCACCTGAGGTCAGGAGTTCGAGACCAGCCTGACCAACACGGTGAAACCCCTGTCTACTAAAAATACAAAAGTTAGCCAGGTGTGGTGGCGCCTGCCTGTAATCCCAGCTACTCAGGAGGCTGAGGCAGGAGAATCGCTTGAACCTGAGAGGTGGAAGTTGCAGTGAGCTGAGATTGTGCTACTGAACTCCAGCCAGGGCAACAGACCAAGATTCTGTGAAAAACAAACAAAAAAACAGCAAACAGTAGCTCCCGAAGACGGAGCGGTGGTGCCGGGAGCAGGCGGTGGGGATGGAGCCCTGTGGAGGTGGGGGCCTTGAACCCCTGGGGCCAGGCATGGTGGCTCGCACAGGCAACCCCAGCACTTTTTGGAATTGAGGCAGGACTGCTTGGGGCCAGGAGTTCAAGACCAGCCTGGGCAACATAGCGAGACCTCATCTCTACGAAAACACATTAAAAGGAAACACCCCGGGTTCCTAATTAAGACAGCAGCGGGGCCACACCAGCAGCTAGGTTAGCGCCGCTGGGGAGGGCAGAGCTGAAGCAAGCCCGCATCACTCTGCAAACAACTGCTAGGGGCTCCGTTCGCTGCTGGTACTCTGGCCCTGGCCCAAAGAAAACAGCCCTGTGAAGACCACACCCGCACGAGCTCCTACCACAACGTCCAGCATCCATTCCAAACTTAGAGCCCGGGCGCCGTGGGTCACACCTGTCATCCCAGCACTTTGGGAGGACGAGTTGGGTAGATCATGATGTCAGGAGATTGAGACCATCCTGGCCAACAGGGCGAAACCCTGTCTCTACTAAAAACAGAAACATGAGCCAGGCATGGTGGCGGGCACCTGTAGTCCCAGCTACTCAGGAGGCTGAGGCAGGAGAATCGTTGGAACGGGGGAGGTGGAGCAGTGAGCCGAGATCGCGCCCCTGGTATCCAGCCTGGGCAACAAGAGCGAAACTCCGTCTAAAACAAAAGAAAAACACCCAAGGTGAAGCACGAGAGTGAAAATGAACAGAACAGAATGATGTGACCCAGGAGACGAGACAGAATGAGACTCCAGCTATAGCTGAAGAGGTGATAGCCAAGAATTTTCCAAAATGAATGAAAGATGTTGACCCACACATCTTAAGAAACAAAACTCTGTGACCCAAAGTGGGGTTGAAAAAGTATCGGAAGTCGGAAGTCACCTGAAGCCAGACTGCTGGGGAAAAAAATGGAAAAATACCTCTGAGAGGGAGTCTTGCTCTGTCACTGAGGCTGGGGTACACTGGTGTGATCTTGGCTGACGGCAACCTCTGCCTCCCGGCTTCCAGCGATTCTTCTGTCTCAGCCTCCCAAGTAGCTGGGATTACAGGCACGCACTACCACACCCGGCTAACTTTTGCATTTTTAGTAGAGACGGAATTTCACCGTGTTGGTCAGAATGGTCTCAAACTCCTGACGTCGTGATCTTCCCAGTTCAGCGCCTCAAACTGCTGGGATTACAGGCGTGAGTAATCCCACACCCAGCCAGAAAAAAAAAAAACAAAACACATTAAAAGCAACCAGGAGAAAGTACTACCAAAACAATTTTATGCTCTTCAAAAACGAAAGTAAAAACTAAAGGGTCAAAATCCAGGAAGATGGCAGACTTCAACTCAACTATGTCAACAATACATGAAGTGTAAACGGATTTAAATGCTCCAGTTAAAAGACATGGATTGTCAGATTAGAACATGAACAGCAGGGCCGGGCACAGTAGCTCATGCCTGTAATCCCAGCACTTTGGGAGGCCAAGGCGGGTGGATCATGAGGTCAAGAGATCAAGACCATCCTGGTCAATATGGTGAAACCCTGTCTCTACTAAAAATACAAAAAATTAGCTGGGCATGGTGGCGCGTGCCTGTAATCCCAGCTACTCAGGAGGCTGAGGCAGGAGAATTGCCTGAAGCCAGGAGGCGGAGGTTGCAGTGAGCTGAGTTCGTGCCGTTGCACTCCAGCCTGGGTAACAAGAGTGAAACTCCGTCTCACACACACACAAAAAAGAACATGAACAGTAAGTCTGACCTTTATCAAACACTCTGCCCAACAGGTGCAGAACACGTATTCTTTTCAAGTACGCAGGAAGCAATGACCATAGAAGGCAACGTCATAAACCATGATGCAGTTCTAAAGAAGAATTTGTGCAGAGTCTTCTGTGGCTACAGTGGAATCAAACAGAATCAACTCTAGGAAGAAAAAAAGTCCCCAGATGGTTAAGAAATACTTTTACATAAATATAGGCTAAAGAAGAAACCATGTGGAAATCAGGATATACTTTGACCTGAATGATACTGAAATTATACCAAAACTTGGAGATCTTGCTAGAGAAGGGTTGAGAGGGAATTTTTTTTTGTTTTTTTTGGTTTTTTTTTTTGAGACGGAGTTTCGCTCTTGTTACCCAGGCTGGAGTGCAATGGCGCGATCTCGGCTCACCGCAACCTCCGCCTCCTGGGTTCAGGCAATTCTCCTTCCTCAGCCTCCTGAGTAGCTGAGATTACAGGCACACGCCACCATGCCCAGCTAATGTTTTTTTTTTTGTATTTTTAGTAGAGACAGGGTTTCACCATGTTGACCAGGATGGTCTTGATCTCTTGACCCCGTGATCCACCCGCCTCGGCCTCCCAAAGTGCTGGGATTACAGGCTTGAGCCACCGCGCCCGGCTGAGAGGGAATTTTTTATGTGTAGATTAGAAAGTAAGAAAGGTTTAGGGCTGGGCACGGTGCCTGACGCCTGTAATCCCAGCACTTTGGAAGGCCAAGGCGGGCAGATGATGTGGTCAGGAGTTTGAGACCAGCCTGACCAACATGGAGAAACCCTCTCTCTACTGAAAATACAAAATCAGCCAGATGTGGTGGCGAATGCCTATAATCCCAGCTATTCGGGAGGCTGAGGCAGGACAATCTCTTGAACTCAGGAGGTGGAGGCTGCGCTGAGCTGAGATCGCAGCATTGCACTCCAGCCTGGGCAACAAGTATGAAACTCCATCTCAAAAAAAAAGGTTTAAGACTGATGGTCTAAACTTTCATCTCAAGAAACTAGAAAATTCACAGCAAATTTAAACCATACAAACAGTGGCCGACACCTGTAATCCCAGCACACTGCAAGGCCAAGGCAGGAGGATCCCTGAGCCCAACCTGGGCAACATGGTTAAACTCCATCTCTACAAGGAATTAGAAAATTAGCCAGGCATGGTGAGTGCCTGTGGTCCCAGCTACTCAGAAGGCTGAGGTGGGAGGATCACTTGAGCCCAGGAGGCCGAGGTTGCTGTGAACTATGACCACACACTGCACTCCAGCCTGGGTGACAGAGTGGGACCCTGTTTCAAAAAAAAGAAAGGAAAACAATTAAAAACCAGAACAGAGTATCAGAGACCTGGTGAATAATATGGAATGGTCATCTGTACAGGTAACTGTAGTCCTGGAGAACAGAGAAAATGAAGCTGAAATGTTTGAAGAGGTAACAGCCAGAGAGTTTCCAAACTGATGAAAGACATCAACTCGCAGATCCAATAAGTTCTGCGAATCCCAAGCAGGATAAATGCAAAGAAAACCATAGTCCAGACACTTAAACCAAAGATAAAAAACCTCTGATATATTATTATTTATTCTAAATTTAAATTTACTAAATCCCCCAATCCAAAGACAGACAGGCAATTTGAATAAAAAACTAAAACCCATCAGTATGCTGCATCCAGACCCATCTCACATTCAAGGATACACAAAGACTCAAAACAAGGGATGGAGAAGGCTTTACCAACCAAACAGAGAGCTAAAATAAATAAAAAGCAGAAGTTACAATTAAGCAACAAAGATCAAAAGAAGCAAAGAAGGACATAATATAATGATAAAAGGATCAATGCAACAACAAGAAGAGCTAAAGATCCTAAATATATATGCACCCAATACAGGAATACGCAGACATACAAGACTATAAAGAGACTTAGACTCCCACATAATAGTGGGAGACTTCAACATTAATATTAGATCAATGAGACAGAAAATTAACGATATCCAGGACTTGAACTCAGATCTGGAACAAGTAAATGTAATTAACATTTATAGAATTCTCCACTTTAAATATACAAAATATACACTCTTATCAGTACCACATAATATCAATTTAGAAGTTTAAACGAAATGTTGGTTGGCTCCTTGTTTGTTATTCTCTTCCCTCATTTTCTTTTATGTCTCCATTATTAAGGACAATTATAGGCATACCCATATTTAGATTGCATTCTAGCCCGGGCAATAAAGCAATACCCCCATCCTCTCTCCCTCTTCCTCTTTCTTCCTCTTCTTTATTCTTTTTCTTATAGTAAAAACAAAACAAAACAAAAAAACAAAAAAAAAACCTCTGAACGCAGCCAGACAAAAAAGGTACATTACTTCAAAAGGAAAGACCATGCCAACTAACCTCCCAACAGAAAGGATGGAACGATGTATTTAAAATGCTGAAAGGCAATAAACAAAAACATTTTAAAGACTCTGTTGGCCGGGCGCAGTGGCTCACGCCTGTAATCCCAGCACTTTCGGAGGCTGAGGCAGTGGATCACTTGAGGTCAGGAGTTCGAGACCAGCCTGGCCAACACGATGAAACTCCATCTCTACTAAAAATATAAAAATTATCCAGGCGTGGTGGTGCATGCCTGTAATCCCAGCTACTCGGGACGCTGAGGCAGAATTGCTTGACCTGGGAGGTGGAGGCTGCAGTGAGCCGAGGTCACGCCACTGCACTCCAGCATGGGTGACAGAGCGAGACTTGTCACAAACATGTACTTTGTCAACCCAGAATTCCATTCCCAGCAAAAACATCCTTGTGAAGAAAGGTGAAATAAGTATTTTTTAAGGAAAAGCTGAGATAATCTATGATTTGTTACCAACACAGCTGGATTCGGCCGGGTGTAGTAGCTCACGCCTCCATTCCCAGGATCACTTTCCCACCTCATCCTCCTGAAGTGCCTCGACAATAGCCAGACGGGAAACCCTATCTCAACTTAAAAAAAAAAAAAAAATAGCCGGGCGCGGTGGCTCACGCCTGTAATCCCAGCACTTTGGGAGGCTGAGGCAGGTGGATCATAAGGTCAAGAGATCGAGACCATCCTAGTCAATATGGTGAAACCCCGTCTCTACTAAAAATACAAAAAATTAGCTGGGCATGGTGGTGCGTGTCTGTAATCCCAGCTACTCAGGAGGCTGAGGCAGAATTGCCTGAACCCAGGAGGCGGAGGTTGCGGTGAGCCAAGATCGCGCCATTGCACTCAAGCCTGGGCAACAAGAGCGAAACTCCGTCTCAGAAAAAAAAAAAAAAAAAAAAAAAAAAACTGAAGGAAGTTCTTCAGGCTGAAATTATCCCAGAGGTAATCTCTGAGCAGTAGAAAGAAATGAAGAGCATCTAGCTGGGCATGGTGGCGCGTGCCTGTAATCCCAGCTACTCAGGAGGCTGAGGCAGGAGAATTGCCTGAACCCAGGAGGCGGAGGTTGCGGTGAGCCGAGATCGCGCCATTGCACTCCAGCCTGGGTGACAAGAGTGAAACTCCGTCTCCAAAAAAAAAAAAAAAAAAAAAAAGAAATACCAAAATAATAAAAATAAATAAATAAGAAAAAGAAATACAAAAATGAGCCCAGCATGGTGGTGCGCGCTACACGGGAGGCTGAGACAGGATAACTGCTTGAACCTGGGAGGCGGAGGTTGTGGTGAGCCGAGATCGCGCCACTGCACTGCAGCCTGGGTAACAAGAGCGAAACTCCATCTCAAAAAAAAAGAAATGAAGAGCATTACAAGAGGTTAACGTGGGTAAAAATATAAACACACTATGGGTAATCCTTATCCCCAAGCTACTGCCAGGAAAACCATCAGTGCCACCTGACTTGCAGTTACATTGTTTCTACCTTGTCACGTGACACTGGTACTACCTTGGTCTCACCTTTGGAACATTTATTTTGAGATAGGGTCTTTTTATCTCAGCTCACTGCAACCGCCACCTCCCGGCTTTAAGTGATTCTCATGCGCCAGTCTCCCGAGTGGCTGGGGTTATAGGCGCCCACCACCACACCCAGCTCATTTTTGTATTTTTAGTAGAGTTAGGGTTTTACCATGCTGGCCAGGCTGGTCTCCAACTCCTGACCTCAAGTGATCCACCTACCTCAGCCTCCCAAAGCGCTGGGATAACAGGTGTCAGCTGCCGAGCCCGGCGACAAGACGGGGTCCTTTTGCCCTCTGCAGCCTGAGTTTCCTGGGCTCAAGTGATCCTCCTGCCTGACACCCAAGTAAGCTGAGACTAAAGGCATGTGCCACCAAGACCGACTAATTTTTGTTTTGTAGAGATGGGGTCTCCGATGCCCCGGCTGGTCTTGAATTCCTGGCCTCAAGCAAGTGTCAGGCAAGACGCTGCCCTAGGCTCTGTCTTAAAGTTGTTTTTTTTTTTTTTTTTTTTAAAAGAGTCTTGCTCTGCCTCTCAGGCTGGAGCGCAATGGTGGGATCTTCACTGCAACCTCCACCTCCCAGGTTCAAGCGATTCTCCTGTCAGCCTCCAGAATAGCTGGGATTACAGGTGCCCGCCACCATGCTGGGCCAATTTTCTTTTTTTTTTTTGAGACGGAGTTTCACTCTCGTTACCCCGGCTGGAGTGCAATGGCGCGATCTCGGCTCACCACAACCTCTGCCTCCTGGGCTCAGGCAATTCTCCTGCCTCAGCCTCCTAAGTAGCTGGGATTACAGGCACGCGCCACCACGCCCAGCTAGTTTTTTGTATTTTTAGTAGAGACGGGGTTTCACTATGTTGACCAGGATGGTCCCGATCTCTCGACCTCGTGATCCACCCGCCTCGGCCTCCCAAAGTGCTGGGATTACAGGCTTGAGCCACCGCGCCCGGCCAATTTTCATATTTTTAGTAGAGATGGGGTTTCACCATGTTGGCCAGGCTGGTCTTGAACTCTTTGAACTCGTAATCCACCCACCTTGGCCTCCCAAAGTGCTGGGATTACAGGTGTGAGCCACTGCGCCTGGCGGACTGCTCTGGTTTAATTTTCTCAGGTGCACGTTCAACGTGGAGATTTGGGTCTTTTTCTGCAAAGCCTCCTTGGACAAGGGTCTTACCTGCTTGTTTTGCTTCCCTTCTTGGAAGACTCGAAGCCCAGTTGTTCTTGGCCCCTCTCAGGGACTGGGTGCCGTGTCCGGCGGTCTCTTGTCGTGTTTCACCTTCTCAGTTACTCTGCCTGCAGTGCCTTTCCTCCTGTTTTCATGGGAGTCTCGGGCACCTTGCAATTTACTCATTTCCACAACGGGTTTTTCTTCTTCCGATGTTTCCGTCCTGAATTCATCATCGGTGGTTTGTCCACTTCTGTGCTTCTGAGTCTCTGATTTGGGATGGCTTTCTGGTCTCCAGTGCTTCCTGGGAGGGACCTGTGTGTCCCCTTCAGTTCATGGTGACTCGTCTGGGGAAGGGTGGACTTCCTTGGCTGTTCGTGGAGGAGGGTGGGCAGTTCCCCCTCCCCCAGCCGCTGCCCTCTGCTGCCTTTACTCCCCTCAGCCTTACAGGTCAGCAGGGGAGACGAAGATCCCGCCCGGCATGTGGGGAGTTCTGCCTCTGTCTCCCTGCAAAGGCAGCCACGTGTGGACGCTTGCTCCCAGCTGCCACCGGGCATTGTCCGGGGGGAAGGTACGTGACGAGCTGCCACGGTCCTCACCTGCCTGCACTTCCCTCTGCTTTTCCGGGAGCTACTGCTGACTCCTCCACTGTGCTGTGGGACCCCAGGCAGACGCTTGCTTCCCCGAGTCAGGAGGCCTTCTGCTGTGAGAGGTGGCCGGGACCACCCCGCCTGGGCCCCATCGCTGATGTTTTCTGGGTCTCTGTGTAGCTTTGGGGAATAGGAATAGTTGCCTGTTTGTGACTTCCCCTTTCCAAGGTCAGTGAAAACTGTCTCCTGCCCTCTCCCCAGACAGAGCCCAGCTCTCCCCTCTGCCTCTGTCTTCCTTACCTTCCCGTGCTCCGCCGCGCCGTCACCCTCTGACCTGTCCCTCCCCTGTGGGCAGGGCTGTGATGGAGGCGCTGTCTGCTCCAGGCCAAGCTTCGTACAAAGTCCAGACACAACACTTGGGTTTGATTTCATTTTTTTTATTTTTTTAAAAAAGCCCCTAAATTCTATGGCTTCAAGGGAGCGTCAAAGAAACGTGAATGCCATTTCTGTACACTTGGTAAAGCAAACCCTAGACTCCCAGCCACGGCCCCAAGCTGCCCCACTCTGCCTGGCAGCCTCCAGGCAACCCCACTGGGGACCGCCTGCCAGTCCAGGGCGCCCCCAGGCCCCTGCGCGCACACCTGCGGGGCTGGGCCGGGGCTTTAAGGCGTTTTGTCTGGCCGCTGGCTGGGTGGCGGAGCACAGAGGCAGGAAGCCCCGTGCCCACGATCCACGCAGCACGGCCCGGGGCTGAGCAGGGCGACACCAGCCAGCCGTCCCACCTCGGGTTCTGGGCGTCGGGGCACAGCCTCTGGGAGCAGGTGCACTGAGAAGCACCCGCCTGGCAGGGCCCACCTGCCCTCGCCGGGGCCAGCTGGGAAGAGGCTGCGGGGTTGTGCCCGCAGCGCCCAGGCTTTGGTGCAGCATTTTGGTTGGGGAGCCGGCTTCAGCTGTGGCGCCACCCCCGCCTTCCCCTTTGGTTTCGGGGAGGCCCGCGGCACGGCCTCACCCCTGGCAGCAATGCCTGTGCTCCTCCCAGGAGGGCCTGGGCAAGACGGCCCCACGGCACCCCTCCAGGCCGGGCCTGCCTCCCCTCGAGAAAACGGCCTTTGGATCGAGGGAGACAAGCTGGACTTTATGACGCTAACGGGGGAGGCCGGTGGGGCCGGGCCTCAGCCAGAGCCCCCAGATCACACTACTCACTTCAGCAAAGAAACGGAGGGGCAGGCGTGGGGGCAAGGCGGGCCTCTGTTTTTTCCTTTTTTCCTTGTTTTAAATAGTTAATGCTCTTGGAGGGAAGGACTAGACACAGGTGTAGGAATATCGCCAAAGTCTTACGTGAAGGGAGTGACCCACGTCCTGGGGTGGGGCCGCCAGCCCAGCCAGGGCGGCCCCTGCAGTCTGCGTCCTGGCTTCCAGCCAGGGTCTGGCCCTGGGCCGCTGTGGGTGGGCCCCGAAGGCCTCACACAAGCTCAAGCCCCGAGGGGCTGCACGGAGAAGATTCAGGGGCTGCATGCGCCCGGTCACTTGTGTCGCTGCAGCGATTTTCTCTTTCTCCTCTTGAAGAAGCAGCAGCATCTAGGGAGGGAGGTGGCCCAGGGTGAGAAGACAGGGGAGGCGGGGACCACCTGGGGTGAGAGGATGGGGGAGGCGGGGGCAGCCTGGGGTGAGAGGATGGAGGAGGGGGAGGTGGGGGCAGCCTGGGGTGAGGACTAGGGGGAGGCGGGGGCAGCCTAGGGTGAGAGGACGGGGGCAGGGGTGGGGGCAGCCCAGATGAGGGCGGAGGGGGAGATGGGGGTAGCCCAGGTGAGGACAGAGTGGGGGATGGGAGCAGCCCAGGTGAGGACTGGAACGGGGGATGGAGGCAGCCCAGGTGAAGACGGAGGGGGGGATGGGGGCAGCCCAGGTGAGGACGGAGGGGGGGATGGGGGCAGCCCAGGTGAGGACCGAATGGGGGATGCAGGCAGCCCAAGTGAGAACGGCGGGGGGATGGGGGCAGCCCAAGCATCAGGCTCCCCCATCCTCATGGGGACCCAGGGCCCCCCCACCCCCAGAGCCTCACTTGGTTTCGTCGGCGACCTCCACCTCTGCGGGTGCCGTGATAGGGGCGTTGGAGTGGCCCGCCGTGGGGTCGTCAGCGTTCAGCTCCCCGTTGGTGGAGTTCAGCGCCTGGGGGACGGCAGTGAAGGGTCACGCTGGCAGCCTGTGCCCCTCCCTGGGGCCTCGGTCCCGCCCGGGCCTCACCTGGTTTTTGCTGTGTGGCTGGGCTTTGTCCCGGAGCTGAGCCTGGGAGGGCAGGTCTGTGTGGACCGTGCCGATGGGGGTCGGCTGTGGGTGGGAGAGCCGGGGTCAGGATGGGCTGCAGCGCCGCCTCCCATCCCCTCGGGGCGGTTTCCTGGTGCACCCCCCCCGCACACACCCCAGGGCCTCCACCTACCAGGGGCTTCCCGGCCCAGTCGTACTCATAGTCGAACACGAAGCCGCTGCGGTCGAAGAGGTCGGTGAAGAGCTTGCGCAAGTAGTCGTAGTCGGGCTTCTCGAAGAAGTCCAGGCGCCGCACATAGCGCAAGTACGTGGCCATCTCCTCTGCAGAGACAGCACCGAGCGGGCCTTGGCTGGGGCGGGGGAGCAGGGTGGAGGCGGGAGCGCGGGGCGTAGGCGCCTTACCTGGGAAGTTCTCGCAGAGCACCTCAATGGGCGTGGCGCGTTTGGTGTCCCCGATCTTCTGGTACCGCTCCTTGAGCGTGTCGGCCTGTGGAGGTCTGCAGTCAGCCCTGCTCCTGCCCCGCGCCCCACCCGCTCGCCCGCCCACAGGGATTCATCCTCACAGGTGCCCGTGCGCACCTTGAGCCCCTGCCAGGGGAGGCTGCCGCGCAGAAAGTACATGAACATGTGGCCCAGCGCCTCCAGGTCGTCGCGGCGGCTCTGCTCTGCGGGGACAGGGGCGCAGCCTCAGCGGGGTCCTGGCGCCCACCCCCCGCCGCGCGCGCGCAGCTCACCCTTGCCCAGATGCGTGTTGATGCTCATGTAGCGCGCCGTGCCCGTCAGGCTCTTGTGCTCGCGGTACGGGATGTGCTTCTTGGTCTCGGGGTCGATGTACTCCTTGGCCAGCCCGAAGTCGATGATGTGGATGGCGTGCTGCCGCTTGGTCCCCGGGCGGCCCACCAGGAAGTTCTCGGGCTTCACGTCCCGATAGATGAGGCTCTTGGTGTGCACGTACTCCATGCGCGTGATCTGCAGGCAGCAGAGCGGGGTCTGCCGGCCTGTGCCCGGCCCCCTGCCCCGCCCCGCCCACGTGCTCCCCGCCCACGTGCACCCCGCCGGGCCTCGCCCACCACGCACCAGCTGGATGGCGATCATCAGCACCGTCTTGAGCGTGAAGGTCCGGTCGCAGAGGTCGAACAGGTCCTCCAGGCTGGGCCCCAGCAGCTCCAGCACCATGGCGTTGTACTTCCCGCATGGGCCGAAGTAGTAGACCTGAGGGACGCCCTCTGCGGCGGAGGACAGACGCACCGAGTGTGGCAGCGGCCCCCTCCCTGCCCCTGCGCAGCCCCCACCCCACCCGCGGACTGCCCGGTACCTGTGGCACTGAGCTGCTTGTAGAACCGGTACTCCAGGTGCAGCTGTGGGGCCCGGGACTTGATCGGCTCCTGGGGGCACAGGTGCGAGTCACTGGGGGCCCTGGTCGCTGCCCAGAAATCCCTGGGGGTGCGTCAGCGGGGATGGGGTGGAGGGGCCGACTCACCAATTTGATAGCCACGTATTCATTTGTATAGAGATTCTTTCCTGTGGGGATAGAGACCATCAGCACCTCTCACCCCGGGCTACCCAGCCCCCATTTCCCCAGCTCGCCCACCCCGGACAGGAGGCAAAAGGGACCACCCTCCAAAGAACTACCCTCACCCAGCAGCCAGGCCTGGGCCCAGCCTGCCCGTGCACTGCCCTGGGGCCTGCCAGGTCCTCCCCACACCAGCACCTGTCCTGGTTCACAGCACTGCAGGCCTGGGTATCTGCCAACCTCCCCCACCGTCCCCACCCCTCCCTAGCCGGGGAGGTTTCTCACAGCCTTCAGGGAGCCTCAGGGGCTCCACACTCCTCTACCCCTTTCTCAAAGACGCCCTCAGGTCATGGCATCTCCCGCAGGGGGAGGCCCCCACCGGCCCCCAGGTGAGCCCAGCACAGCTGGAGAGGGACCTGCGGCCCACATGCGTTGGAAGAGAGGAGCATAGGTCCTGTCTCCTGGGACCACCAGCCACGCTGGACTTCAGGGCTCGGTCCCGTCCCAGGAAAGTGCAGAAGGCAGAAGGCTGTAACTTTTTTTGAGACAGGGTCTTGCTCTGTTGCCCAGGCTGTATGCAGTGGTGAGATGACGGCTCACTGCAGCCTCTGTCTCCTGGGCTCAAGCCATCCTCCCACCTCAGCCTCCTGAGTAGCTAGGATTACAGGTGTACGCCACCACACCCAACTAATTTTTGTGTTTCTAGCAGAGATGGAGATGGGTTGCTCCAAGTTGCCCAGGCTGGTCTTGAACTGCTGAACTCAAGTGATCCACCTGCCTAAGCCTCCCAGTGTCCAGATGGCAGGCAGGAGCCCCTGTGCTGGCCCCAGGCACAGCTTTCAGCTGCTGCAGCCCCTGAGGAAGGAGAAGGCCAACCCTTCACGCAGGGGAGCTGTGAAGGGGCAGCTGTGCAAGCTGGCCTGCCTGGGGGTGGGCATGGCCTCGCTCATCAGCCAGTGGGCCCACATGGCACATGGCCCCAAGGGCTCCCCAAGGCAGCCGGGCCAGGCAACATGCCCAGAAGTGGCTGGCGCCCACGTGGCTCCGGCTGAGGACGGCACTGGGACCACAGCCACTGTCTGCTGGGCGACCTGTCCCGAGGCACGACAAGGCACCACGTGGGGCAGCCCCATCTCTCAGGCACCGGCCGGCTGGGTTACCGCGCTGGGTCTGCCATCAGCTGCCTCTGCCCAAGCAGCATTCCCTGCAGAAAGAGGCCTCCGCTTCCTCCTGCCCTGCTGCAGCTGGATGGGCAGGCGGCCTGGGGACAGTGGGTTTGGAAACCCTGCGAAGTGGATGCAAAACCCCAGAGCCGGTGGCTGAGCCGCACACGGTCAAGACCTCACAGTCTGAGACTGGGGGTCCCACCTGGGCCCTGAGAGCCTCTTCCCCCTGCTAGTGCCCAGTCTTGGGCATGCCCTGCAGCACGGGAATCACTGGGGCTCCTTCCGGCATCACCCTGTCCGTAGCACTGCCCGGCTCTAGTTCAACAGGTTTTTTTTTTTTTTTTTTTTTTTTGAGACGGAGTTTCGCTCTTGTTACCCAGGCTGGAGTGCAATGGCGCGATCTCGGCTCACCGCAACCTCCGCCCCCTGGGTTCAGGCAATTCTCCTGCCTCAGCCTCCGGAGTAGGTGGGATTACAGGCACGTGCCACCATGCCCAGCTAATTTTTTGCATCTTTAGTAGAGACGGGGTTTCACCATGTTGACCAGGATGGTCTCGATCTCTCGACCTCGTGATCCACCCGCCTCGGCCTCCCAAAGTGCTGGGATTACAGGCTTGAGCCACCGCGCCCGGCAGTTCAACAGTTTTAATCAGCTTGTCAGTTTCCCCAAACAGCCTCAAGAAGGTGGCATCTTGAGCACGCAGAATCGTGAGGATGCAGGATGGCCACACTGGTGACCAGGCACCTCCTTCCAAGACTAAGCCAGGGACCAGGGCACCTCCCTCCAGGCCTGAGCCAGGGAAAAAGGCGCCCCCCTCCAATACTGAGGCAGGGACGGGGCGCCCCCCTCCAGGACTGAGGCAGAGACCGCGGCGCCCCCCTCCAATACTGAGGCAGGGACCGGGGCACCCCGCTCCGGGACTGAGGCAGGGACCGGGGCGTCCCCCTCCGGGACTGAGGCAGGGACCGGGGCGTCCCCCTCCGGGACTGAGCCAGGGACCAGGGCGTCCCCCTCCAATACTGAGGCAGGGACCGGGGCTGCTCCCTGCATTTCCAGAACAAATGAGTTCGCCTCCCTTGTTTTCCCCCAACGTAACAAGTTACTAGAAAACTTTCCTCGTAAAACAGAAGGAGCCATGCCCTGAACACCCAATACTCACCGCCGAGGCCCCAGAACTAAACCTGCCAGACGGCTCCATCCTCACAGCTGCCGTCCACCAGTCCGTCTTAGTTTTAGATGGATTTCAAGTTTTTTCTTGAATGTTGCTCTGTTGCCCAGGCTGGAGTGCAGTGGCGCAATCTTGGCTCACTGCAACCTTCCCCTTTTATGGGTTCAAGAGATTCTCCTGCCTCAGCCTCCCAAGTAGGGCGGGATTACAGAGGCACACACCACGCCTGGCACATTTTTGTGTTTTTAGTAGAGATGCCATTTCACCATGTTGGCCAGGCTGGTCTCGAACTCCTGACCTCAGGTGATCTGTCTGCCTCGGCCTCCCAAAGTGCTGGGATGACACATGTGAGCCAGCAGGCCCAGCCAGATTTCCAAGTTTTAGAGCTCAGGACACTGCCCCCTAAACCTTCCACCTGCAGGTTCTTTCAGCTCTTGCGTATCCTTCCTTTGCTGCCCACTCCTGTACAGTCCTGGTCCTGTTAGGAGGGAGAGCCCACGGCCCCCACCTATCTCCCCTTCCCCACCCCTGTGGTGGGCTCCTCGCCCTGGTGCACAGTGTGCCTGGCTGGCGCTGTGCCGCGGCTCACAGGATGGGAGTGGCTGCCCATCTGCCCCTGGGGGACGCCCTGCTGTCTACAGTCCTGCCTCTCCAGAGCAGAGCTGCGGTGGGCGCGGCTGTGGGGCTTGTCCTGCGGGCAGCTGCCCCCTTCTCCAGCAGAGCGTCTGCCTGTGTGCGACGCTGTCCCCCTGACATCTCTGGATTTATTATCCAGCTGTGGCTCCCTGACGGTCGGGCAGACGCTCGCCAACGTTGTCCCCAGCCTGGCTGGCCTCATGTGCTTGGCAGTGTCTTGTCTTGATGAGCAGGCCTTTTAGGCTCTGATGCATCGATGGTGATACGGCCTTTCCCGGCTCCTCCGCTCCGTTCCGTGGAAGAAACCTTCTTCGCCTGACCCCTGCCGCTGTGTGCAGCAGTGTCAGAGGCCTGGGGATCTGCAGACTCCGGGAGGCGGCTTGGTGCTCTGGGCTCTGGAAGCCAAACGGCGCCCCCGGCAGCACTCTGTGCACGTGGAGGGCAGCAGAGCCCGCGAGGCCTGGGAGAACAGCTCCAGAGAGGCTCAGGAGGTTCTGGAGGACACACGGGCAGGAGGATGCCACAGTGCCAACAGCGGAGTGAGGGGCCCTCCCCAGACCCTAACTTCAGCTGAGAACCCAGAAGGTCCATACCTTGGTGCAGGGCTCCCTGGCCCTGGAGTCCCTGCGCCAACAACCCTGAAGCCAACCCTGACAGAAGCAAAGTAAGCCACGGGACAAACGCAGGGCCCAGTCCAGGAGATCACACCCTCCACACTTCACGGCACACACCACGGCCACATCCAGTGAGGCTGTCTCACAGGTCGGGTGTGGGGGGGTGGGCGTGACCTTGACAATGAACAGAGTCAGCAGCAACCCACACGTCACTTCACACAGTACTGTGGCTTTGATGTGTCCCCCAAGGGTCACATGTTGGAAACTTGATCCCCAATTCTGCTCGCTGGGGCTGGGGCCCGGTGGGAGGACCCGGGCTGCTGCCCTTGAAGATGGGTGAATGTCTCAGCATGGAGCGGGTTCCTGATTAACAGGTAAATCCGGCCCCTCCCGTCCTCCCACTCCTGCCTTCCACCACGGGAAGACACAGGAGGAAGGTCCTAGCCAGACGTCGCCCTCAATCTGGGGCTCGCCAGCCTCTACAACTGTGAGCCCATCAATTTCCGTTCATCACAAATGGCCCAGTCTGTGGCACAGTAGCACAAAGCGGACTAAAACAGCACAGACGTGTTCAAAGACTGAAAGGAAAAGATGGCCACCGTGAACGCGCACGTGGGAAGCCTCGGCAGAGAGACCCAACGGAGAATCAGACGGGCTGAAAAATGCCGCAAGCAATGCCAGAGTCACGATGGCCATCAGAGGCTGGAGGCTGCGGGAAAGGAGCGAACTTACACAAGCAGCGGCCACTGCACAGCCCGGCGCCAGCAGAGCACAGAGGCTGAGGCGAACAGCCGGGGCTGCGGGACCTGGGGACAGGGCCGAGCACTCCTGTCACACACACACCCGGAATCCAAGAACGGAAGCAAGGCTGGGCCTAAAACTCCGCAATCCAGCCAGACACGCTTGGGAGGGTAAGGAAGGTGGTTCACATGAGGTCAGGAGTTCAAGACCAGCTTAGGCAACAGAGTGAAACCTGGTGTCTAGTAAAAACACAAAAAATTAGCTGAGCATGGTGGACAGCACCTGTAATCCCAGCTACTCAAGAGGCTGAGGCAGGAGAATCGCTTGAACCCAGGTGGCAGAGGTTGCAGTGAGCCAAGATTGTGCCACTGCACTCCAGCAGGGGCGACAGAGCAAGACTCTGTCTAAAAACAAAGCGTGGTGGCCCACGCCTGTCATCCAAGCACTTTGGGAGGCTGAGGTGGGCAGATCACCTGAGGAGTTCAAGACCAGCCTGACCAACATGGAAAAACCCCATCTCTATTAAAAATACAGAAAATTAGCCAGGTGTTGTGCCTATAATCCCAACTACTCCGGAGGCTGAGGCAGGAGAATCACTTGAACCCGGAGACAGAGGTTGCAGTGAGCCGAGGCGTAGGTGGCAAGAGTGAAACTCTGTCTCAAAAAAAAAAAAGCAAGGCTAAGGTAGAAAACTGTACCACAAAATAATGGCTCACATTTTTCCAAAGTTAATTTTAAAAAATACCAAGCCGGGCGCGGTGGCTCACGCCTGTAATCCCAGCACTTTGGGAGGCTGAGGCGGGTGGATCACGAGGTCAAGAGATCGAGACCATCCTGGTCAACATGGTGAAACCCCATCTCGACTAAAAATACAAAAATTAGCTGGACATGGTGGCGTGTGCCGGTAATCCCAGCTACTCAGGAGGCTGAGGCAGGAGAATTGCTTGAGCCCAGGAGGCGGAGGTTGCGGTGAGCCGAGATCGTGCCATTGCACTCCAGCCTGGGTAACAAAAGCGAAACTCCGTCTCAAAAAAAAAAAAAAAAACAAAAAAACAAAAAAAACCAACACAGAGCTCCAAGGAGTCAATGGATCCCAAGCAGGATAAAGTCAGAAACACACACCTAAGTAGAGCACAGTCAACATTTTAAACCAAACATAAAACCTCGAAAACAGAAAAACTGACCCATTCTAGAACATTCTCAACAAGGGAACAATATTCAGCAACCTGAGTCCTGAACAGGCTCAGCACCAAAGCCACCGCCAGCTGAGGGCGGGCCCAGGCGGTGCTCGAGACGCCCCGTGCTACTCAGCTCTGTTTGGGCAGTTCTCAGAAGAGCCCACGGCCAGAAACGTCTGTGGTCCCCGCGCCAAGAACAGATGAAGAAGGCGTGGGGAGTCCCCTGACGGACGGCCTCCTGGCACCGAGAAGCCATGATGTGCGGCTCCCGCAGCACACGACACGAAGACGCCAGGGTGAAGAGAGTGCAAACCACAGCTTCCTAAAAGCTGGTGCCAGGGACCTGCGACCGCCACCCAAGGGCCCACGTAGCCATCTGGGACCCCAAAGCCATCCAGGGCCACTCCTTGGGCTGCAGGTTGCGGGCTGTGCCAGGTGTATGTGTGGATGTGTGTGTGTGCGGATGTGTGTGTGCGGATGTGCGTGTGTGCGGATGTGCGCGTGTGCGGATGTGCGCGTGCGCGGATGTGCGTGTGCCGATGTGCGTGTTTGGTTGTGTGGATGTGTGCGGATGTGTTTGTGTACGCGTTTTTGGCCATGCGTGCCTCTGTGCGGATGTGCGTGTGTACGTGTGTGGACATGCATGTGTGCTTGTGTACACGTGTTTGTGGCCGTGCATGCCTGTGTGTGGATGTGTGGATGTGCGTGTGTACGTGTGTGGATATGCATGTGTGCTTGTGTACACGTGTTTGTGACTGTGCATGCCTGTGTGCAGATGTGTGTGTTTGTGTACGTGTCTGTGGCCATGGGTGCCTGTGTGCAGATGTGCATGTGTATACATGTGTGGATATGCATGTGTGCTTATGTACATGTGTTTGTGGCTGTGCATGCCTGTGTGCAGATGTGTGTGTGTGTGTATGCATCTGTGGCCATGGGTGCCTGTGTGCGGATGTGCGTGTGTAGGTGTGTGCAGATATGCATGTGTGGATGTGCGTGTGTGTACGTGTGCGGCTGTCCCTGTGTGGGTGTGTAGATGTGTGGCCATGCGTGCCTGTGTGCGGATGTGCGTGTACGTATGTGCGTGTGCTTGTGTACACGTCTGTGGCCGTGCGTCCCTGTGTGTGTGTTAGTGTGCAGATATGCATGTGTGGGCATATGCGTACACATCTGCATGTGGCTGCGTGTATGAGCGTGCACACACATGCAGGGCTAGGAGACCACAGCTCCCAGCAGGGAAAGCTCAGTCTCTTGGCTGGGAAACCGCACCCAGGGACTCCCAAGCCACAGGCTGTCGGACAGGCAGTGAGGCTTTGTGGCCCACACCCAGCCTCTGTGCAGAGCTGGAATCCCGGCAGCCTCCCCAAGGGCTGGGGTGGACTCTGGTTCTGGATGGGGCCTGCCTCAAGCCGGCCTCCCGGGGCTCTGGGTGCAGCCAAGGAGAACAAAAGTGGTCAGGCACAGTGGCTCATGCTTGTAATCTCAGCACTTGGGGAGGCGGAGGCAGGCGGATCGAGGTCAGGAGTTAAAGACCAGCTTGGCCAACATGGTGAAACCCCATCTCTACTAAAAATACAAAAAAATCAGCCAGGCATGGTGGTGGGTGCCTGTAATTCCCGCTACGCAGGAGGCTGAAGCAGGAGAATCGCTTGAACCCAAGAGGCAGAGATTGCGGTGAGCAGAGATCCCGCCAATGCATTCCAGCCTGGGCAAAAGAGCAAGACTCCACCTCGAAAAACAAAACACTGAAGCAGCCAACAGTGACCCCCAGAGCAGCCCTCGCCTGGGAAAAGCTGCTTGACTCACAGGACACACACTTCTGCCGCACTAACTGCCTGCTGAACCCCACTTCCGCCCACAAGTGGCAAATGCCATTCATCCCCATTTAACAGGTGGGTAAACTGAGGCAAGAGGTAGGAAGCAGGGCCACAAAACATTCTTGGGTCCAGGTGGCCACAGCCCATGCTCCTGCACCCCTGGGTGGCCGCTCTTGAAGGTGCAGCCACGTCAAATCCACTCCTTTGGCCTCAGTTTCCCTCATCTGACAGCCTCATTGGGCTGAGGGGCCAGATTCTGGTACCGCCTGCTCTGGGCGCCAATGTAAGGCTGATACACTGCTGTGGCCTCCTGGACCTGCCCATCCCTCACTCCTTCACAAGGACCCCGATTTCCACCACTACAGACACTGACTGGGGGTGCCTTGGGTTCCCCGGAGAACCGCAGTAAAAGATGCCATGTGCCCTCCCGCAGGAGCTCAGGCATTTGTTACATCCAGCAGCAAACATTCATCACAAAATGAATGTAACTGGATTTTCAGGGATGATCCAGGTCCCAGGCTCAGCTAATCACGGACTGGGACCGGCAACCAACGTGCTCAGAGCTCCCCGAGGCCTGGTGGTCATCTTCAGGCACACCCACCCTGGGAAGGTGGCCCTGGCCGGTGAGAGGCTCAGCCCTCAGCCCCTTCCTCATGCCCGCCTCCAGTAGACCCTGGCAGGGGAGGTAGGTGTGGGCAGACAGGAGGGAGCCAGGTGGGCCAGGCGCTGCCTTTCAAAGGGTGAAGCTAGGAGTGGCGCACAGCGTCATTGCCACACAAGTCACTCCAGCCACCCGACGCCTGCTCTGGGCCGGCTGAGACCTCCCACGAGCTGAGTGCCGGGCACGCGCCTGCGGTTAACGCCGGGGCTTCGTCCTGCACGGACACGGGCAGCGGAAGTCACTCCTGACTTAGCACTCTGGCTCCTGGCGGCCTGGCCTGCTCTGGGCCACCTGCTTCCCAACAGAACTGTTTCCCAAAAAGGGGACAGGGCCAGAAACCCACCCTCCCCGCAGAACCTCCTCGCTCACACCACGATCGACCCATGATTCAACACACCTGCCGGGGACCTGGGGTGGCCCCGCCAGAGGCTGCTGTGACCTCGGCCGGCACTGCCACGGCCTCCTGCCCCTGCCCCCACCCACCACCGCGTGGGCCTCACCTAGGCGGAGCTCTCCGAAGTTGCCACAGCCGATCTTCTTGCCGACACGGAAATTAGGGCCCACCATCAGGACCCCCGAGCTGGTCCCCGAGCTCCGGATGCCGTGGCTGCTCCGGCCCCCACCGGCCTTGGACATTCTCCGGCCCTCCTCTGTCTCCCCTTTCCCTCCTTTCTTGTCAAAATCCATAAGTTTGTGATACCCTGGCCTCTCCACGGTGACTCTGCTGCCGTGCAAATCCTAAGTCTGTGGAAACCTGAGGTCCTGGCTCCTCTGAGGCTAGAACATCCCGGCGGCGGGCGGGCGGGCGGGGCCCGCAGCTCCTGGCTACTGAGACGCAGGCGCTTGGGCCGGCCAGGCCGCGGTGCTCATCTTGGTGGCCTCGGGGTCGCTCTCGGGGGCAGGAGACATTCTGCTGACAGGTCCCACTGCCTCAAAGCTCACGGTTCACAGCTGTGGAGAAACAGAGGCACGGATGAGCGCCAGCGAGGCCCCCATGGGGTTGGGGCTGCAGAGCAACTGAGGACAGGGGCAGAGGGTGTGGAGGACGTGGGCAGGGGGCTGCTATGCTGGAAGGGGCTCTGAGGCCAGGGCATGACAAGCACCGTCCCTGTCCCAGAACCCAGCTGGGAAGCATGCGCTGCATGACATCAGAGGCCAGAGGTCTTGACGAAAAGGGTGGGGCTCAGGGGCTTTCTGGGGAACAAGAGGGGTGGGGGGGGGTGGCACAGGCAGAAGAGCATGCTGCCAGGAGGGCATGGTTGCCAATCCCAGGGAGAGGCCCTGAGGGTCCCGAAGCCGGGGACAGTCCACTCCCGGACACAGAGGGGCCACACAACAGTCCCTGTCCGCAGGCCCCGGGCTGTCCAGGAAAGAGGGAGGGAAACAGGTGACAGCAGGCAGACCCAAGGCAGGGAAATGGGAGCCACCAGGCTGCTGCTGCTAATGGCAGTTGGGTGATGCTGACGGGGGACCAGAGGGCAGGAGGCCCCCAGCCGTGACCCAGGCTCGGGCTTCGTTCTCCAGCAGCCACGGGTGGAGCGGGGCAGGCTGAACGCCACTTGGGGCTGTGATGATGCCAGAGTGGGTCCAGCCCACCCCTTCGGTGCAGAGGGGAGCTGGGGAGGGATCGGCGTGGCTTGAGGGACAGTGGAGCCAAAGGTGACCTAAGCAAGGCCAGACAGCCAACTTGCTACCCCAGGGGAAAGGACAGAGGCCTCCGGTCCTGAGAACGAATGCACAGTTCCTGCTCCCGGGATGGTGGGACCCCAGCCCACAGCCCCTCACCGTGTCCACACCACCTTAAATGTTCCCGAGCCCAGGGCCACCAAGGGCCCCCAAACCCACTGCCGCCCTCAGAGAAACGCAGAGTCTGGACAGGGCTCATGGCTGAGGGGACTCCGTGGGTCGCTCTCTGGAGTGAGAGGGCCAGCGGACCCCAGCTGGCATGGAGCCCACTCTCGGCGCAGGCCCCGACAGGAGGCAGGACAGTTCCCTCGAGGAGCCTCAGGCAGCCTGGGGAGGGGTCCCACCTGCAGAACCAAAGGGCGAGACTATGGTTTAACTGAGCTCTACGGCACGGCAACCCCAGGGACGCCACTGTCACCTCCTGACACCCTTGAGCCAGGAACCCGCCCAGGAGTCCAAGAACCCTGCACCTGGGGCCACCACAGGCCACCCGCCGCTCCGCACAGATCCCACCAGGTCCTCCCTCGCCCAGGCCCCAGCCGCCCCCCGACCCCACCCTGGGGCTCCAGGCAGACAGAAGCCCCACCTTCATGAGAGAAGGGGGGAACCAGAGTTGGCTGCTGTCCCCCAAGATGTGCAGGGGAAGAGGTGCCCTGCCAACCGGCAGGACGTGGGAGCCACAGGTGAGGAAGGGCAACCAGAGCACAGCCATTGTCAAGAATGGAAGGACAGGAGCTCCCAGCTGAACAAGCCACGCCGGACAAAGGCACTGGCGTCGCAAGCTGCTGCGCTCCTGTCCGAGAAAGGCCCTGTGATCATCCCAGGCAGCCCTGAGGGTTACACGCCGCAGTCAAGTCACTCAAATCTTCCAGTTTCCCAGTTGCACAAGAGTCACGTTCCCAGCGTACCGTGGTCTAGAACGTGTGCGGTAGCGCTGTGTCTGATTAAAACAATGGATGCACTTCAATTAAGCCGGTGTGGTGCCACAAGCCTGTGGCCCCAGCTACATGAGAGGCTGAGGCGGGAGGATCGCTTGAGCCCGGAAGGCGGAGGCTGCAGCAAGCTATGATCGTGCCACTGCACCCCAGCCCAGGTGATAGTGAGACCCCCATCTTCAATAATAAAGAAATGCCAAGCCACAGTGACAGTCATTGGAGTTGCGTGTGAGCCCTCACCTCCCCGAGGGTCTCACCCGGATGTGGGTGGCGGCTGCTGAAGGCTGGGGAGGCTGGGGCAACTTCTCAAACTCTGACTACAAAAGAGTCGGCTGCACGGACGGACTCTCCCTCTCGTGAGATTTCTCCGTGGGGCGGCTGCCTGACGGCATTTGCTACCCGCAGCAGAACGTGTTTCAGAACTGGAGTCGGTCCTCTCAAACCTGTAGCTGCTTCACCAGCTGAGGCTGCAGGATATCCCCGGTCCTTTGCTCTCCTCTGGACCACGTCCACAGCATCTGCACCTGGACTAGAGCGCAGCTGAGGCGACTCCTCACGTGTGAACGTTTTCTCATGAGATCGTGGCCGTTGAGTCGCATCTCCAGGTTCTTCTAATTCTCCTTCTTTGCTGCTAAAACCTCTGCAGCTCTGCCCTCCACTCAAGTCTTGAACCCTCACCGTGATCCTTGAAGACTGGGATCAACTTCTCCCAAACTTCCGCTGAGCTGACATCTGACCTCCCACGAATCACGTGGGTTCGTCACGGCATCTACAAGGACAAATCCTTTCCAGGGGGATTCAATTCACTCAATTTCCCCAGCGCCACCAGAGGACTCTCTCTCCATGGCACCTACAGCCTTACAAACATATTTCTAAACCATGAGAGTTATGGGCCGGGCACGATGGCTCCTGCCTGTAATCCCAGCACTCTTGGGAGGCCGACGCAGGCGGACCGCTTGAGGCCAGGAGTTCAAGACCAGCCTGGGCAACACAGGGAGACCCTATCTTTACAAAAATAAAAACAAAGCTAGCCAGGCACATGGCAGTGCCCACCTGCAGTCCTAGCTACTTAGGAGGCTAAGGTAAGAGGATCACTTGAGCCTGGGAGGCGGAGGCTGCACTGGGCTGTGACTGCAATTCCACTGCAGCCTGGGAGACAGAGAGACTTTGTTTCAAAAATAGTAAGACTTGGCCGGGCGTGGTGGCTCAAGCCTGTAATCCCAGCACTTTGGGAGGCCGAGGCGGGTGGATCACGAGGTCGAGAGATCAAGACCAACCTGGTCAACATGGTGAAACCCCGTCTCTACTAAAAATACAAAAAATTAGCTGGGCATGGTGGCGCGTGCCTGTAATCCCAGCTACTCAGGAGGCTGAGGCAGGAGAATTGCCTGAACCCAGGAGGCGGAGGTTGCGGTGAGCCGAGATCGCGCCATTGCACTCCAGCCTGGGTAACAAGAGCGAAACTCCGTCTCAAAAAAAGAAAAAAAAATAATAAGACTTGGCCAGGCACAGTGGCTCAGGTCTGTAGTCCCAGCACTTTGGCAGACTGAGGCCAGCAGACTGCTTTGAGCTCAGGAGTTCCAGACCAGCCTAAGCAACATGGCGAAATCCCACCTCTTAAGAAAAAATGTAAAAATTAGCTGGGTGTGGTGGGACATGCCTGTAGTCCCAGCTACTCAGGAGGCTAAGGCAGGACAACTGCTTCAACCCAGGTGGTGGAGACTGCAGTGAGCCAAGATGGCGTCACTCCACTCCAGCCTGGGTGACACAGCGACACCTTTTCATTCATTCACTCATAAATGACATGCCAAGGAGTCATCTGGGCTTCCAAGTCATTCATTCATTCATTCATTGATCCACGCGCTGCAAAATGGATGCTGTGCCAGCAAGGACGGAAACACGTCGTCCATCCATCTCGATCAGGGCTCTGGGGCGACGGGTGTGTCCTCAACGAGCAGTCATGTTTTGAAAGGAATCTTTTTTCTGAGCAACAGGTCTCAAAGTGGGCTTCAGCTATTCCGTAAGCCCAGTGTTAAACAGATGTGCTGTCGTCCAGATCCAGGCCGTTGTTCTATTTCTTTCTTTTTTTTGAGACAGAGTCTCACGCTGTCACCAGGCTAGAGTGCAGTGGCATGATCTCGGCTCGCTTCAACCTCTGTCTCCCGGGTTCAAGCAATTCTACTGCATCAGCCTCCTGAGTAGCTGGGATTACAGGTGCCAGCCATGACAGCCAGCTAATTTTTGTATTTCCAGTAGAGACGGCGTTTCACCATGTTGGGCAGGCTGGTTTTGAATTCCTGACCTCCTGATCTGCTCCAGCCTCCCAAACTACTGGGATTACAGGCATGAGGCACCGCGCCCGGCCCTGTTTTCCTATCTAGAGCACAGAGTGGGTTTGGCATCCTTCTCAGGGGCCCTAGGATTTGGGGAATGTTAAAAGCCCCGGCCTCACCTGAAAGTCACGAGCTGCATTAGCCATTAACGGCGGTGGGAGGTGGGGGGGGGGGGCGCCTCTCCTTTCAAGCCAGGGAAGCACTTCTCCCACTTGGGGAAAGTCCTGGGTGCCATCTTCTTCCAGCAGAAAGTGGCTTCCTCCACGCTGAAAATCCGCTGAGCGCAGCCACCTCCATCAATGATCTTGGCTGTGTTGTCTGAATGCTGGCTGACGATCTCCATCTGCACGTGCTGCTTTTCACCTTGAACTTGGGTTTTTTGGTGGTTTTCTTTTTTTTGACACAGGGTCTCACTCTGTCACCCACAATCACAGCTTGCTGCAGCCTCAAGCCCCTGAGCCCAAGCGATCCTCCCACCTCACCGGTGTGCCAGAGTAGCTGGAGCTACAGGCATGCACCATCATGCCCAGTTCATTTTAAAAAATTTTTTTGCAGAGGCTGAGCATGGTGGCTCCTAGTGTAATCCCAGCACTTTGGGAGGCCGAGGTGGGCAGATTACTTGAGGTCAGGAGTTCGAGACTAGCATGGCCAACATGGTGAAACTCCACCTCTACTAAAAATACGTAAATTAGGCCCGGAGTGGTGGCTCCTGCCTATAATCCCAGCACTTTGGGAGGCGGACGCAGGCGGACCACTTGAGGTCAGGAGTTCAAGACCAGCTGCCTGGCCAACATGGTGAAATCCCCACCTCTACCGAAAAAAAAAGTACAAAAATTAGCTGGGCATGGTGGTACGTGCCTATAATCCCAGCTACTCAGGAGGCTGAGGCAGGAGAATCACTTGAACCAGGACCCGGGAGGCGGAGGTTGCAGTGAGCCAAGATCGTGCCACTGCACTAAAGCATGGGCTACAAACTGAGACTCCTGTCTCAAAAAAACAAAACTAGGCAGGCGTGGTGGTGCATGCCTATAAGCCCAGGTACTCGGGAGGCTGAGGCAGGAGAATCACTTGAACTCGGGAGGCAGAGGTTGCAGTGAGCTGAGATTGTGCCATTGCACTGCAGCCTGGCGAAAGAGCGAGACACCATCTTTTTTTTTTTTTTTTTTTTTTTTTTTGAGATGGAGTTTCGCTCTTGTTACCCAGGCTGGATTGCAATGGCGCGGTCTCGGCTCACCGCAACCTCCGCCTCCTGGGTTCAGGCAATTCTCCTGCCTCAGCCTCCTGAGTAGCTGGGATTACAGGCATGCACCACCATGCCCAGCTAATTTTTTGTATTTTTAGTAGAGACGGGGATTCACCATGTTGACCAGGATGGTCTCGATCTCTCGACCTCGTGATCCACCTGCCTTGGCCTCCCAAAGTGCTGGGATCACAGGCATGAGCCACCGCCCCCGGCCTGACACCATCTTAAAAGGAAAAAAAACCATCAATGGGCTACAATAAACTGACGACAGAGTATGATATATTTCATTTTCATGAAAAAGTTATAATAAACCACCATGTTACTCCCTGTCTCTGTGGATGGGCCTGTCCTGGACATTCCTTTTCTTTCTTTTCTTTTTTTTTTTGAGACAGAGTTTCACTCTTGCTGCACAGGCTGGAGTGCAATGGCGCGATCTCGGTTCACCACAACCTCCGCCTCCTGTTTCAAGCAATTCTCCTGCCTTGGCCTCCCGAGTAGCTGGGTTGACAGGCGCACGCCACACCTGGGTATATTGTATTTTTGGTAGAGACAGGTTTCTTCACGTTGGTCAGGTGAGTCTCGAACTCCTGACCTCAGGTGATCCACCCGCCTCAGCCTACCAAAGTGTTGGGGTTACAGGCGTGAGCCGCCGTGCCTGTCCTGTTCTGGACATTTCACAGAAATGGGATCACACACTCCAAGTCCCCTGTGTCTGGCGTCTCTCGCTGAGTCTGATGTCCTCAAGGTGCATCTGCCACGGTCTGCGTCGGGGCTGGGTCGTGTTCCAGTGTGTGGAGGACCACATCACGCCACCTCCTCTGCTGACGTCCATCTGGGCTGTAGTCACCGTCTGGCTGCTGGACTCCGCAGCTGTATTTTACACAGGCTTTTGTGTGGCCATGGGTGTCCACTCCTCTTGGGTATGTAGCTGGGAGTGGCCTTGCTGGGTCGGATGGGAGCTCCATGTGCGTCACTGATGAGCTGCCCGGCCGTGACCACAGCGGCTGGAGCGAGTTACACCCAACCCGTCGCACCTGAGGGTCTGATTCCTACACACCCAGCCACTGCTTCTGTGAGGCTTGGTTTCTGTTTTTGCTTTGAGACGGGGTCTGGCTCTGTGGCCCAGGTGGGAGCACAGTGGTGCCACCTCAGCTCGCTGCATAAGACATGGTCTGGCTCCGTGGCCCAGGCGGGAGCACAGCAGTGCCACCTCAGCTCACTGCAACTTGTCTCCCAGGCTCTTGCTGCAGGCTCCCGAGTAGCTGACTATAGGCATGCACCATGCACCCCGATGCCTGGCTAATTTTTTTTTTTTTTTGGTAGGGATGGGGTCTTGCTGTGTTGCCCAGGCTAGTCTCAAACTCCTGGGCTCAAACAATCCCCCATCCTCGGCCTCCCGAAGTGCTGGGATGACAGACACGCGCTGGTGGCCCCAATGCTGTGCTTCTGGGCACATCCATGCTGGGGTGTGCTTTGAATGTGCATTTTTTGGCTGACTCCTGGTTTTAGATGTCTGTCTTCTCCACTGGACTGGGTCAGGGGTGCAGGGGTGCCCTGGTGCTGCAGATGAGGGAGGGGGCCGGTGACACTGATGTGACCAAGTGGCCATGGGTGAAGGGATGACAGTCGGTGCCCTTCACCCAGCTTAGAGGGCAGATGTCTCAAGCTACCAACTCTCCTGACTGTCCAAACATCCAGAAACGCCCACGCATGGCTAACCTAGTTTCTCTAAACCAACTCATATTAAAATTTAACTTCCTTCCTGGGCGTTTTAGGGGGGCAGTCTCCTCATGTGCCCTGGGAAAGGGATCCGTGAGACGCAGATCCCGCCCCCGCCGCAGCTCATCTCCCGTCACAGGGACAGGGCGCCCAGGCTGCGCTGTCCTGGTATCCCCCACTGAGGCCCTGCTCCTGGAACCCCCCGCCAGCAGGGCCTTCTAGAGAAACGGACAGCATGGCCTGGAGTAGAGGCCGCTGGGCCTGCCCGCGAGGCTCCTCGGCATGGCTGGAAACTCAGGGTGACACACACACCCAGCCAAGAGGGACATCCAAGGTAGCCCCACCCAATGCCTCTGTGTAGGGAAAGGAGCAGCAGCTCTGATGGCTGAGCCAGGCTCAGGTCCTCCACCCGCCACGGCCAGGTTCTGACCAAAGGGACTGCCATAGCGCCCCACCCCTGACCACACCCCTCCACAGCCACGAGAGCCACGGGGAACAGCCCACCAACAGCAAGAATGCCACAACCATGATGGCCTGGGCTGGGGTCACACTGGGCTGTCCTGGTCACACCCTGCCCATCCATCCATCTGTCCTTCTACCGCAGCTGCCTCCAACCCCATCCAGACAACAGCTAACAAGGTGGACAGGGAGACTTCTGCAGAGGACCACCATGGGGGGTGACACATCCGTGGGAGAGAAAACTGACGCCTGGGGCCTCTCCCCTGCCCAACCCACTGGCACAGAACACTCTCCCTCTGGAAACCCTCTTGGGATCCACAGGAAGGGGCACTGAAACGTCCATGCCTGCATTTTTTTTTGGAGATGCAGTTTGCTCTGTCACCAGGCTAGAGTGCAGTGGCACAATCTTGGCTCACTGTAACCTCCGCCTCCTGGGTTCAAGCAATTCTCTGCCTCAGCTTCCCAAGTAGCTGAGATTACAGACACCTGCCACCAAGCCCAGCTAATTTTTGTATTTTGGTAGAGTCAGGGTTTCACACATTGGCCAGGCTGGTCTTGAACTCCTGACCTCAAGGTGATCTGCCCGCCTCAGCCTCCCAAACTGCTGGAATTACAGGTGTGAGCCACCGCGCCCAACCTCCTTTTTTTTAGTTAAAACAAGAGTCTTGGCCGGGTGCGGTGGCTCAAGCCTGTAATCCCAGCACTTTGGGAGGCCGAGGCGAGTGGATCACAAGGTCAAGAGATCGAGACCATCCTGGTCAATATGGTGAAACCCTGTCTCTACTAAAAATACTAAAAATTAGCTGGGCATGGTGGCGTGTGCCTGTAATCCCAGCTACTCAGGAGGCTGAGGAGGAGAATTGCCTGAACCCAGGAGGCGGAGGTTGCGGTGAGCCGAGATCGCGCCATTGCACTCCAGCCTGGGCAACAAGAGCGAAACTCCGTCTCAAAAAAAAAAAGAGTCTTACTCTGTCACCCAGGCCAGAGTGCAGTAGTGTGATGTCGGCTCACTGCAGCCTCCACCTCCCAGGTTCAAGTGATTCTCCTGCTTCAGCCTCCCAAGTAGCTGGGATTAAAGACACCCCCCACCATGCCTGGCTAATTTTTTGTATTTTTGTAGAGACAAGGTTTCATCACGTTGGCCAGGCTGGTCTCGAACTCCCGACCTCAAGTGATCCACCTGCCTCAGCCTCCCAAAGTACTGGATGACAGGTGTGAGCCACCACTCCCTCAGCCAGCCTACTGTTAGATTTTCCATCCTACCAGAAAGCAAAACCACACACTTGCGCACAGACAGACATATGCAGACCCCAAGCACAGGCACGTGGAGGACCCAGCAGTGCGTCAGAGCCCAGTGTGACATGCTGCCGGGTCTACTCGAGTGGCAAACATCCCCAGGGGACACTGCCCGGGAGTAGTCCCCACCCGAGGCCGGCCTGCTAGCAAGGCACTGGCTGCCTTTCTCCACGAAGACCAGAGGCTGCCCAAGAGGCAGCGTCCTGACACAGGCCTTGGCTTTCCCTTGCTAGAAAGCAGCAGGACGCTCGGCCACCTCGGATGCATGCAGCAGCAGGGGAGGCCAGGCGAGGTCTGGAGGCCTTCCCTGTGGGCAGAGGGCGAGAAGGCCCAGGTCCCAGACACACCTGTCTCCTAAGCAATCCCCAGTGCTGACGAAGACACCTGGCAGTGGGAGGGTCAGGACGGGCACCCAGGGAGGGCAGGGAAGGTCCACACCCCTACACAGGGCCCTAGGTGTGGGTGGGGGCTTCTGCCTGGCTGTCCCCAGGTCATGCCCTTTGCGACAGCAGGTAATAAACTCTCCCTCCGGTTCTTAAGAGTCCTGCTACAGGACCAAGAGCCCAAATGGGGGGTCGTGGGACCTGCAACATGTAGCCAAGGGGTGCGGGGACCCAGGGAGGCATTAAAGATGGGGGAGGCTTCACGAGGGACTGCGCCCCAGCCTGTGGGGTCTGTGTTACCCTGGACGGGCGGTGTCAAGTCAGGAGAGACACCCCAATGTCACATCAGGAAAAAGACATCTAGACAAAGGAGTGGGGACGCTCACAGGCACGGAGAGGGAGCCTCCAAAACCCTCGGCGAGGCCAAGAGGCTGGAGGCCACCGAGCAGAGCGTCAAGAGCCAACACCACGGACTTTGCCTGGAGAACGAATCCACCCCTGCGTGCTGGGAGGATGAACCGTTCTCAGTCAGACAGCATGGACGGAACCCCAGCCTCGAGAAGAGCTCAAGGCGCTGAGCTGTGGGGGTTACAGGGTGGTGGGGACAGCCGGAGAGTCATATTTCAATCATTCCTATGAAAACCAACTTGTACTCTGGGAGCAAACGGAGATGTGGACTGGGAAGCCATGTGGGGAGGAGACGCTCGGGACCCAGAGCCGATGCCACACCCACACTCACCACTGGCTACTGTGCCATGCCTGGCAGAACTGAGGCCCTCTCCACCCTCCCGCTCCAAGCGCGGAACCCGTGTACCCTCCCTGCCAAGCCCTGCAGGGCGGCACTGCCGGGCTCCCACTCCCCCACATATACGCTCGGGCACCCAGAAATGACCGGCAGCACTTGTTCCCTTCACAGATACACCAGGTGCCCAGAAAGGACCGGGAGAAGCCCAGCAGCCTCTGGGGGCCGCCGAGGAGGAAGCTGTGCTCGGACAGGCGCTGGGCACAGGCTCTGGCGGGAACGCTGGGCCTCCCGGTCCCCTCAATTTCAGGCAGGGCAGACAGGGCCCTCAAGGACAGACCCCCACGAGGCTGCGCTGGCTTCCAGGCCTGCAGACTCGCTCAGGAGGAGCCACCTGCTTGGCCACTGCCATCCCTCAGGCACCCCATTAGGAAGTGAGCAGGGTGGTCAGTACGCGTCCTGACGCCCCACTACAGGAGACAGGCGTGCGCCTCCAACCTCTCCCTGCGCACAGGGGAAGCACGGGGTGCCGTGAGGCTGGCTCTGCCGTGCCCGGAGCCCCGAGAAGTAACCATGAGTGATGGCCGGGCGAGGTGGCTCCTGCCTGTGATCAGCCTCAGCAGTGCCACACACACAGTGCCCGCCGAGCACCCGCCCTACTGTTTCCAGGGGAGATCCAGCAGCTGCTTGGAGGTGACCAGACACCCTCAGAGGCCCCTCTGTGCCCACACCCGCAGCCACCCGGGGCCCCTCGTACCCTCGTCTCGCCTGTGTGATGAGCCGTGGAAGTGGCCCAGCGTGTGGCATCTGCCCGGGGCCCTGCAGGGGCAAAGGCATCGTTCGACTCCCTCGGTGAGGACAAACACAAAGCTAGGACGGAGGCGCCTCCTGACGGCAGACCCCAGGCCCTCCACACAGCGCCACCCAAGCCATGAGGGGCAGCACCTCAGGCGCAGGCTCAGCACGTGGTTTGCCCTTGTGCTTGATACACCCCGGGACACCTCTCCCCCACTCTGCTTCCTCTCTGTGCTGCCTACCTGACCACCCTACTTCTTGTCCTTGTGGCCCCCCGCCTGCTCTCCATCTAGGCTGTCCCTCCTGACGCGGTGGCCCTCAAGTCTGCAGGGCTGCCTGGAGGGAAGAGGGGTCTTCGTCCAGGTTGCTTCTCTTCCTAGCTGTCCCTGGCTCGCCCTCTCCACAGCTGGGGGACCCCCGGGGCCCAATCCCACCCCCAGGCTCCAGGTGGCACTGTTTAAATGACGCATCAGGGTGAGACCGACAAACGCAGGCACCACCACCAGCCCTGCCCCTGCAGAATCCCCCGGCTGCTCCCTCCTCCTCTCCTCCAGGTGGACTGCTGGCTTGGTCAGATTCTCCCACTAAGTAACCATGAGTGATGGCCGGGCGTGGTGGCTCCTGCCTGTAATCCCAGCACTGAGCAGCCAAGGCGGGCCATCACCTGAGGGCAGGAGCTCGAGACCATCCTAGCCAACATGGTGAAACCCCATCTCTACTAAAAGTATAAAAATTAGCCGGACACAGTGGCGTGTGCCTGTAGTCTCAGCTACTCAGGAGGCTGAGGCAGGAGAATCGCTTGAACCTGAGAGATGGAGACTGCAGTGAGCGGGGACTGGGCCACGGCACTCCAGCCTGGGCGGAGACTGAGCCACTGCACTCCAACCTGGTGACAGGAGACTCCGCCTCAAAAAAAACCCAAAGAAACCATCATAAGTGATGTGTAATTAATGGCCGGAGTTAACTCAACCGCCACCCGGTCAGGTTCAGCGAGGCTGAGACAGCCCTAAATTCCGGAAGGAGCCTCCTCCGGCTCTCTGGGGCATCCTCCTGGCTCAAAGGCAGAAGCTTCTAGATGGCCGTCTCTTCACAGCCCCCACAGATGCAGGCATGACCTGTGGCCCCGCGTCTCCTGCTGTCGCGTCCATAACAGCCGCCTCCTTCAACACTCCCCCAGCCCCAACACTCAGGCCACCAGGTGGGACTGAGCATGCCCCACCCAGCCCCTCTGCAGAAGGTCTACGCCAACTCCCGGAAGAGCCCATGCCACAAGGGTGAACGCTGTGCCACAACCCCAGGGTCTGAGAACAAAGAGTGGCCTCATGGGCCACGACACGTGGTCTTCTGTTTTTTGAGACAGCGTCGAGCTCCGTCGCCCTGGCTCGAGTGCAGTGGCAAGACCTCGGCTGGCTGCATGCAACCGACGCCTCCCGGGTTCAAGCCATCTCCCGCCTCGGCCTCCTGAGCAGCTGGGACCACGGGCTCGCGCCCCCACGCTGCCTGGCCTTGACTCAGCTAAGCACGCTCTGGCTTTTGCAGAGAAAACGCACCAAATCCCCATCCCGGCTGCAACTGCAGACAAGCACCAGCCCTCAAAACCACTAAAGTGGGCGCTGCTCTGCTGGGCCCAGGGCCCCACTGCTCCTGGCACCCTCCGGAAGCCTCCCTGTGCCACCCCAGGTTCTCATCCAGGTGGTGACCGTCACCTCTCAGGCCCTGGTACCCCTGCCCCGCGACCTGGAGTCGTGGGGATGGGAAAGGCGCAGGCCCTGCACTCACGGGCCCAACCATGTGGAAGCTGGGATGAAGGCCCGCCCGGGGCCCTGCTGCTCGGACACAGCTGCCCAGGTGTCGTGGCCCAGGCAGGTCGGGGCTGCCACTTTCTCTCTGGGCCCCCCTGGATGAGCACTGGCTTCCCTCTCCCCAGCTTCAGGGCCAGGAGTGAACACCGCTATGCCCTGCAGAGCTGAGCACTGAGGCCTGGAAAGCCACACACACACACCACACACACATACACACACACACACCCCAGCTCCCCACTCCCACACACACACCCCAGCTCCCCAAACACACCACACACACACACACACACACACACAGCTCCACAGATACACACACCACACACACACACCCCCAGCTCCCCAAACACACACACCACACACACACCCCAGCTCTCCAGACACACACCCCCCAGCTCCTCACACACCACACACACACACACCCCAGCTCCCCACACACACCCCAGCTCCCTCACACACACACACCCCAGCTCCCCACACACCACACACACACACCTCAGCTCCACAGATACACACAACACACACACACACACCCCAGCTCCCCAAACACACACACCACACACACACCCCAGCTCCCCACACACACCCCAGCTCCCCACACACAACACACACATACACACACACACCCCAGCTCCCCCCCCACACACATCCCAGCTTCCCAGACACACACACACACCCCAGCTCCCCAAACACATACCACACACACACACAGCTCCACAGATACACACACCACACACACACACCCCCCAGCTCCCCAAACACACACACCACACACACACCCCAGCTCTCCAGACACACACCCCCCAGCTCCCCACACACCACACACACACACCCCCCAGCTCCCCACACACACCCCAGCTCCCTCACACACACACACCCCAGCTCCCCACACACCACACACACACCTCAGCTCCACAGATACACACAACACACACACACACACCCCAGCTCCCCAAACACACACACCACACACACACCCCAGCTCCCCACACACACCCCAGCTCCCCACACACAACACACACATACACACACACACCCCAGCTCCCCCACACACACACATCCCAGCTTCCCAGACACACACACACACACCCCCCAGCTCCCCAAACACATACCACACACACACACCCCCCAGCTCCCCAGACACACACACACACACACACCACACACACACCCCAGCTCCCCACACACCCCAGCTCCCCAAACACACACCACACACAACCACACACACCCCAGCTCCCCAGACACACACCCCAGCTCCCCAAACACACACCACACACAACCACACACACCCCAGCTGCCCAGACACACATACACCCCAGCTCCCCAAACACACACCACACACAACCACACACACCCCAGCTCCCCAGACACACACACACTCCAGCTCCCCAGACACACACACACCCCAGCTCCCCAAACACATACCACACACACACCACACACACACCAGCTCCCCAGACACACACACACACACACCCCACACACACCCCAGCTCCCCACACATATATCCCAGCTCCCCAAACATACACACCACACACACACACCCCAGCTCCCCAGACACACACATACCACACACACACCCCAGCTCCCCAGACACACACACACCACACACACACCCCAGCTCCCCAGACACACACACACACTCCATCTCCCCAAACACACACACCACACACACACACACACCCAGCTCCCCAGACACAGAAACACACATCACACACACACCACACACACACCCACCACACCCACACATACCCCAGCTCCCCAGACACACACACCACATACACATCACACACACACACAGCCCCCCAGCTCCCCAGATACACACACACACACACACACACACACACACACCACACACCCCAGCTCCCCAGGCGGAGCCCAGGGCCGGGCTGCACCACCTCAACAGCTCCACAGACAGCCCTGGGGACAGCAGGGGCACAGGGGTCCACTGAGCACTCCCTGCACACCCAGGGCAGGCTGCACCTCCAAGCACCTCACCGCAGCCTCTCTGAGGAGAGCGAGGGCCCAGCCACATCCCCACACAAGCCGGAGACGCCCTGGCCCTAGGAGTCACCCCCGCCCTGAGGAGCCTCACCTGCCACACACCGGACCTGTGGAGCCTCGCCTGGGCACACGCCCATGCTGCGGAACCTTGCCTCAGCCTCAGTGGGGGGCAGCCCAGTGCAAAACGGGAATGCTGTTTGCATACCTGCTGCCCATGGTAGTCCCCAGTCCGCGTTCCCCACTTCAGGAGGGGCCCCGACAGTCACCGCCTGCGCCCTCAGCCCTCACAGCAGCAGGGGAGCAGTCGGAGGACAGGCAGGGCTGCCACCCTGTGTTCCACAGGCAGGGAGCAGGTGCCAGCTCCCCTACCCACACCAACAAGAACCACCGACCCAAGACTCAGCAGCTTCCGAGGGCGCACACCGTTCAGGGCACTCCCTGGAGGCAGCTGCCACTCAGTCAGGACTCAGCACCCGTCCGTCACCAAGAAGGAAGACCCTGGCATCTCCTGGGATGTGCCAACACCCAGGGGCTGCCCGAGGGAAGCCAGAGAAGGGCCTGGAGAGAAGTGGAGACACGAGGGCCAGGCACCCACCGCGCCCACGCTGGGTTGGGGGCCTGTCCTGCCACACCCAAGGCCCACAGTGAAAAGCAACAATCCTGGGGTGAAAGGAGGGGATGTTGATCCTCACCCAGCCCCCACCCAACCCACACAGCCAATGCCAGCTCAGGGTCGCATGCCAAGGACGGCTCCCAGGCACCAAAAAGGGGATGGGAGCCATCCCCACAAGGAGCTGCTCTCACCACGAGGCTCTGGGGCCAGAGCCGCCCCCTTCCCCAGCCCTGGCCTCAGGCCGCTACCTCCCCTGTTCTTCACGGGGTCCTCCATGTGGTCTGCAGCCAGGCCAGGTCCCCGGGGAGGGCCCCGGGAGGCCCCTTCTCTGACTGTCTCCACTGAGTGATGTCACAGACCCTAGCTGACATCACCACACAGCCTCAGCCCAGAGCTGGGGGGAAGCTAAGGGGAGGCGGGGACCCCGCCGGGCTGGCAGGCACAGGCCGCCCCCACCGCCCCCAGTGCCCTCATAGGCGCCTAGACTCACATGCACCCAGCCGTGGACCCTTCTAGGCCGCTTTATCCAGGAGGGCCATGCCCTCTGACCTGGGGCTGCAGGGACTGTCCACTATGGGCTCAGTCCCCCACCACCCCGATTCATCTGCACCCCAAGGAAAGAGAATGAGGGGTTGCCGCACCCTAGGACCCACGAGCTACAACACCAGGGCAGTTTCTGCATACCACCTCTAGTCCCAGGGCCACAGTAGAGCGGGGCCAGGCCGAGCCGGTGACTCAGGGCAGATGGACCGGAACCCTCCAAAATGGAGGGTGATGCTGATCCTCACCCAGCCCCTTCCAGCCTCAGGCTGCCCTAGGCCGGCAGTGGGTTTAATGCATCAGGCATGAAAGAGAAACACCCACGAATCAGGGAAAGGAGGGACACCGAGCCAAGGGCGCCCCGCATCACTGTAAGAAGGCCCCGTCCACGGCAGACGCCAACCTCACTGCGCCGACAGAGCCAGAAGAGACACACCCAGGAGGAGAGCCGGCCTCCGAGAAGGTGAATGAGCCGTCCCAGGTCACCATGAGCAAAGGCAAGGATTGGACTGAGGATTGCCCGGGCGTGGTGGCTCACGCCTGTAATCCAAGCACTTTGGAGGCCAAGGCGGGCAGATCACCTGAGGTCGGGAGTTCAAGACCAGCCTGACCAACATGGTGAAACCCCGTCTTTAAATAAATGAATTTTTTAAAAAAGGGATTGGGGATAAAGGACACGGGAGAACCACAGCACGGCGGCTGGGACTGGACCCAGCAAGGGGAGCGGGGGGCACAGGGACCCCTGTGCCACAGGAGGTCAGCCGCACCCTGGTCACGGCAGAGACCACGGGTCACGGCAGAGCAAACTCCGGGAAAAAGCTGGCACTCGCCCAGCGCTGGACACACGGGGCAAACACCACCGGTGGCCTTGGTGGGGGGTGCCATCTCTGCTACTTCTCCACAGAGGAATGATTTTCCCAAAACTCAGACTATGCAAACAGGGGCGAGGCTGCCATGGGCTCCAGGGCCTCAGACGCTACCAACAACACCGAAGCGGAAGTATTCGCAGCAAATCCATCACACAGACGGCCTTCGAGTGAGGGCACCCCCACCCAGGCCGCCACGGTGCACAGGACCCCATGGGACCCTGCTCTGCCTCAGCAGCCTCGGCTCCGGTTCCCGCATCCTGGCCCGGGACAGAGCTGACCCAGCCTTCTCAGGGGGCAGGGGTCTGCCGGCCCCAGGTGCTGCCACAGACAGGCAGGGGAGCACATGGGCAGTCAGACACCCCAGCAGGAAAGAGAGCTCCATGGCAGGCCCCGGGGCGGGTGGGACCTCCCATCGGAATCCTGCTGCGTCTGGAGGACACTGGCCCTTCCAGAAGCGTAACCTCGGACAGGACAGCTATGAGAAACCTGGGTGGACACGTTTCTACGTTTACTTTGCTGTTTTTTTTTTTGTTTTTTTTTTTTTTTTGAGACGGAGTTTCGCTCTTGTTGCCCAGGCTGGAGTGCAATGGCGCGATCTCGGCTCACCGCAACCTCCGCCTCCTGGGTTCAGGCAATTCTCCTGCCTCAGCCTCCTGAGTAGCTGGGATTACAGGCACGCGCCACCACGCCCAGCTGATTTTTTGTATTTTTAGTAGAGACGGGGTTTCACCATGTTGACCATGATGGTCTCGATCTCTTGACCTCGTGATCCACCCGCCTCGGCCTCCCAAAGTGCTGGGATTACAGGCTTGAGCCACCGCGCCCGGCCTGCTGTTTTTTTTTTTTGACTGAGTCTCGCTCTGTCCCCCAGACTGGAGAGCCTTTTGCCATTGTCATGTGGGAGCCACCATGCGATGTCCCACCTCCGTTTCCCTCCACTCGAAGGAAGTCACATGGGTCCCCGGCTCCTACCTCTGTGATGATCCCCATGAGGGCTGCAGCAGGGAGATCACAGTGGAGTTCAGCTTCATTCCCTGGGGAGCCCCCGGCAAGAGGGCCTGGTCCTGAGGAGCCGCCCAGGTCTTCGCCATCCCCTGGCCTCCATCCAGTCCTGCAAGACTCAGCTCCAGGCCCTGTCTACCATGCGACACCTGCTAGATACGTGCCCCTCAGAGTCAGGCCTGTATTCACCTCGACTTTGATCAAGGCCCTTCAGGAATTGGGTTTTTTTAAAATCATCTTCAAGTATATTGTTATTAAAAGAAACACAGGCCAGGCGCAGTGGCTCACATCTGTAATCCCAGCACTTTGGGAGGCCCAGGCGGGTGGATCACGAGGTCAAGAGATCGAGACCATCCTGGCCAACATAGTGAAACCCCGTCTCTACTAAAAATACAAAAATTAGCTGGGTGTGGTGGCGTGCACCTGTAGTTCCAGCTACTTGGGAGGCTGAGGCAGGAGAATCACTTGAACCCAGGAGGCGGAGGTCACAGTGAGCCAACAGTGAGCCAAGATCTCGCCACCACACTCCAGCCTGGTGCCTGGCGACAGAGTGAGACTCTGTCTCAAAAAAAAAAAAAAAAGAACACACTTTGGGAGTCTGAGGCGGGAGAATCATCCAAGGTCAGGAGTTCAAGACCAGCCTGGCCAAAACATGGTAAAACTCTGTTTCTACTAAAGATAGAAAAAATGAGCTGGCCGTGTGGCAGGCACCTGTAATCCCAGCTACTCAGGAGGCTGAGGCAGGAGAATCACTTGAACCTGGGAAGTGGAGGCTGCAGTGAACCAAGATCGTGCCACTGCACTCCAGCCTGGGTGACAGAGCAAGACTCTGTCTCAAGAAAAAAAAAGTTGAGCTGAGCACGTGGCAGCATCTTGCCATCCGTCACCTGGGCAGGCGCAGCACTCACAGCCACAGACGTGGAATGTTTGCCAACACACACATCATCAGCACACTGGCCTCTGCCCACGTTCCTCACCGTCTCCCAGGAGCCCTCATCCAGCCCTGCACCCGCTGCTCACCAAGGGGCCAAGGATGAGAAGAACCCGGTCACCAGAAGAGGAGAGGCGTGGTTGCCGCTGTGCAGAGATGTGGTCCCCAAACGCGGCAGGTGTTATGGATAGTGGCTGGCGGCTCCTCAAACGGCCACACCTGGAGTCACCATGTGACCAGTGATTCCACTACTAGATGTCCACCCAAGAGAACCACAAGCACACGGACATGCATGAACTGTACACAGAGGCTCATAGCAACCGACACGCAGACGCCACGCAAACATCCACGACGTAAATAAGCGCGTGTCCATCCACACACTGCACTGACTCAGCCACGAACAGGAGCGAGGCTCGGACACGGGCGGATGCACCTTGAGGAGCCACACTCCGTGAGAGACGCCACACCCCTGTGATTCCACCCCAGGAGGTCCCTAGAGCCCTCGGTCTAGGTCTCCAAGATGGAACAGAAAGTAGGATGGGGTGCTAAGGACTCGGGGCAGGGGAGCGAGCATTTCATGGGGACGGCGTTTCACTTCGGGAAAACAGGAAGGTTCTGGAGAGGGCGGTGTGGAGGGCGGACTGCGATAAGGACGGGCTCCCTGGGGAGGTGGTGGCTGCACAGAGGACCTTTGACCAAGCCGGGTGTGAACTGACAGGTCCACTCAGAGGCGGATTTTCTTCAATAGGGGTTTCCCGAGGACGCCAGCCTCTCCTGCCGCCCTTCCGCTCTGCCGCCCGAGGCAGCAAGACGCACCCGCTGCACCTCGGCCCTCCACGTGAGCGCGACGAGGACAGAGGCTCCCATGGGCGTCATGGGCACCGCAGGAAGAGCAAGCGGGCTCCTCACGCTCCTCAGCACGTCCTGGGCTCCGGCTTCCTCACTGTGAGGACGCAGCGCCCGACACTCACGGCACTCCAGGCGCATGCAGGGACTGTGTCTGCCCGAGGCCTCGGTCGCCAGCAGCTGCTGCGGGGCTCGAGGGTGCTCCGCCGCGTGAGGGCTGGCGCCCTAACCCGTCCCGCTCACGGGGCAGCTGTGCAAACACCACTCACATGCACACGCCGAGCAATTCTCCCGAACGTGGACGTTTCCACTCAAAATAGTGGTTCGTGTTCTGAGGACAAACCCAAGTAAAGCTGTAAGACAACACTGAGCTGCGTCCCTGTGACGGGGCTGTTATTTTCTGAGACGGGTCTCACTCTTACCTCCCAGGCTGGAGTGTAGCAGCGCCATCTCAGCTCACTGCAACCTCCACCTCCCAGCGATTCTCCTGCCTCAGCCTCCCAAGTAGCTGAGATTACAGGCACCCACCACCACGCCCAGCAAAATATTTTTCTTTTCTTTTCCAGTTTTTTTTTTTTTTTTGAGACGGAGTTTCGCTCTTGTCACCCAGGCTGGAGTGCAATGGCGCGATCTGGGCTCACCGCAGCCCCCACCTCCTGGGTTCAGGCAATTCTCCTGCCTCAGCCTCCTGAGTAGCTGGGATTACAGGCACACCCCACCATGTCCAGCTAATTTTTTGTATTTTTAAAAGAGACGGGACTTCCCCATGTTGACCAGGATGGTCTTGATCTCTTGACATTGTGATCCGCCCGCCTCGGCCTCCCAAAGTACTGGGATTACAGGCTTGAGCCACCGTGCCCGGCAAAGAGTTGTCTTTTTTTTTTTTCTTTTCTTTTTTTTTTTTTTTTTTGAGACGGAGTTTCGCTCTTGTTACCCAGGCTGGAGTGCAACGGCGCGATCTCGGCTCACTGCGACCTCCGCCTCCTGGGTTCAAGCAATTCTCCTGCTTCAGCCTCGAGTAGCTGGGATTACAGGCACACGTCACCATGCCCAGCTAATTTTCTGTATTTTTAGTAGAGACGGGGTTTCACCATGTTGACCAGGATGGTCTCGATCTCTTGACCTCGTGATCCACCCTCCTCGGCCTCCCAAAGTGCTGGGATTACAGGCTTGAGTCACCGCACCCGGCGTATTTTATTTTTAATAGAAACGACATTTCACCATGTTGATCAGGACGGTCTCAATCTCCTGACCTAGTGATCGGCCCACCTCGGCCTCCCAAAGCACTGGGATTACAGGTGTGAGCCACAGAGCCCAGCCGGGGTCACTAATTTTAAGAAAAGCAGCGAGCCCAGCTCCAACCAGCACCCCGGGGAAGAGGAGGCAGGACAGGGCCAGGGAAGGGCTCCCTCAGGAGCAGAATCAAGTCTTACCCCTGGGCCGGGCGCCCGTCGAAGCCACACCTCCTGCTCACAGGGCCAGCGTTTAACCAGCTCCCCGAGGCACGGCCCATGAAGCCTTCGAAGGAACCAGGGCTGTGCGCCCACAGGAAGCACAGGCCAGCGCCTGGGCACCAGGAAAGCGAGGTGACTCACCTGGAGGCCCCAGGACGCCACCACCCCCATCGCCAGGGTCCCTGCCAAACTCCAAGGGGCAGCGGGGTCCCTGACAACTTCCCCTGGGACAGCCACGGCCCACCCAGGACTCAGGCATCGAGCCCCACACAACGCCCCTCTCCGAGGCTTACAGGCCTGACTGGAGGGATGGCACACACATATGACCCCTGCAGCCACAAACCCTGGCCCAGCCCACCTGCAGGATCCAGGCCCCGACTGGATCCCCCCCACACCCTCACCCTCAGGAACTCACAGGCACACCCAGCCAGTCAGAGGCAGACGAGGTCCCCTCCCTGTCCTCACGCTGGCCCCGTGCGCCGCCCCAGGTTCCCATCCCAGTAAGTGTCCGCAGGGAGAGCCTGGGCCAGTGCCCCAGAACCCCTGAACAGAAAACCCCGAGGGTCATGGCCACTGGGACGGGACAAGGCCTCGCACACCTGCCATCTTCCCTGGGTACGGGGTCAGATGGGGAAGGGCAGAGGTCACCGCAGACCACACGAGCATCCAGAGGTCACCTGGGAAACAAGGCCCCTAAGGGGGCCGGGCCCCACAGGCCACACCGCCCGCAGCACCGCGGCCAAGGCAGGAGGCCTGGTCGTCAGCCTCACGGGTGGGGACCCTCCAACGGTCGGACCAGGACTCGGATGCCTCATTCCGGACGGTGAAGTTCCCGGAAAATGGAGGGACTACCTTTAAGCACAACTTTTTCCAAGGCTCCAAGGACAATTATGCATCAACGGAAAATTGCTGGTGACAACAAAAAAGCCTCTTGGATTTTCTCTGCCTTTTAAGTAGCGACAAGGTCGGGCGCGGTGGTTCATGCCTGTCTTCCCAGCTACTCGGGAGGCCCGGGCAGGAACACCACCTGAGGCCAGGGGTTCAAGACCAGCTTGGACAACACAGCAAAACCCGGTCTGCACTAAAAATACAAAACCTAGCCGGGCACAGTGGCAGGCACCTGTGATCCCAGCTACTCAGAGGAGGCTGATGTGGGAGAATTTCGTGAAGTTGGGAGGTGGAGGCTGCAGTGAGCTGAGATCGCGCCACTGCACTCCAGCCCGGGAGACAGAGTGAGACTCTACCTAAAACAAATCAATAAATAGTGAGGGGCTGCCCTGGCCTGGGACCCCAAGCCTCAGGCCATCTCTCCTCCTGCTGCCCTCACCTGCACCCGCTCCTGAGGGGCCTGAGACACAGAGGCGAGGCAGCTGCTCCCACAGGTGTGGGGTGGGAGTGACCTCCTGGGACAGGCCCAGGGGGACGTGCTTCCCACCTCTTTCTGGAGCACGCGTGTGGCCTCTGTACCTGGATGGAGTCTGCCGTGACAAGAGTCACGCCCCATGGGCTGCAACAGCCACACCAGCATCTCCCGTCCCACTCCCGCAGGGGACTCCTGGGCTGCCGGTCCCACTCATGACCAACAGCCTCGGTCCTTGCCCCACGCCCTCTCCAGGGAGGCCATGGCCCTACCCCAGCGCAGCCGGAAGTACGGCAGATGTGGAGCAAGGAAGAGCTGGCGGTTTTCTCGGTTTTTTTTTTTTTGAGACAAAGTCTCGATATCGCCCAGGCTGGAGTGCAGTGGCGCAATCTCGGCTCACTGTAACCTCTGCCTCCCAGGTTCAAGCAATTCTCTTGCCTCAGCCTCCTGAGTAGCTGGGATTACAGGCGCGCACCACCACACCCAGCTAATCTTTGCATTTTTAGTAGAGAAAGGGTTTCGCCATGTTTGCCAGGCTAGTTTTGAACTCCTGACCTCAGGTAATCCACCCGCCTCAGCCTCCCAAAGTGTTGGGATCACAGGCGTGAGCCACTGCATCTGGCCAGAGCTGGCTGTTTTCAAAGTGATGTGACCTGAAACTGTCATGGTGCAAGGAAGCCTCTGGGCCACCCCAGGAACACAGCTGGGGGTGACAGGAGGGGCCCTGGGTAGGGTGGGCAGGGGGCTGCCCCAATTCCCTGTGCAGGAGACACACTGGAGGCTCCCAGCAAGAGACAGCCCCACACCTGAGGCACGTGCCCTGAGCAGTCAGCGCTCCGGGGCCAGGGCCACCTTAGTTGGGGGGGTGGGCTGCGGAGGACCCTGAGAAGCAGCTCCCTGTGGGCCCAGCATGGAGCTCAGAGTGACTCTGCAGAGGGCATCCCAGCACCTTACAGGCACAGGCTGGCACAGGGCCCCAAGCAGCGGTGGCGGCCAGGGACTCTGGGCAGGGGGAGAAAGGGGCCGTGGAGCTTGGGGAATGGCCGGCTCACGCTGGCCACCTGGGGTACATCCTGCCTTGCCCTATGCCCTCGCTACTGATGTAGGTGGTGATGGGACAGAAATGGAGGAGGCCATATTGGAGTACCAGAGGTCCCTGCCCCACCACAGGCAGGCCGGCCCAGGGGAGGGGGCACACTGGGCCCCACCTGCCAGAGGGGAGCTTTCGAGGAGGCCAGGAGCCAGGCAGGCCCTGTCCCTCGTCCCATCCCTGCCCGCTGTGTGGCTGCCCGCAGAGCGCCGGATACGCTGTTCTGGTGGTCCCGGCTCCCCACTTTGAGTCCTCGCAGAGGCAGAACAAAGGGGTGCCCCACCCAGCCAGGCCAGTCCAGCTCCTGGACAGGCCAACCCAGCAGACAGCTGCATCCACGTGGCCAGCACGGGGCGGCACGGTCACCTGCACCCAGAGCCGGCACCCAGAGGACAGGAGAACGGTGAGGCGCATCCTCTGGCTGCAGGGCCACCACCCCTCACTGCCACTGCTCCCACTGGCACGGGGGGCAACCGGAGGAGCACGGGCGTGGGAGTGAGCCCTTGGGAGATGCAGCTTCCCCTCTACCCAAGCAGGCCAGGTAGGCCTCGACTTCCTTATCTGTAAAATGGATGCTCCACCCACCTCCCGGGAAGCCCCACAGCTCAGGCCCCATGAGAGCTCCCGAATGAGGAAGAGGCCGACGCAGAGCCCGAGACCTGGAGCCTCCCTACCCCAGGCTTCGTGCCGGCACCGACAGTTTCTCTCACGTGGCTGCTGGGGGAGCACTCCGCAGATGGCGGGATAGAGAGGCGGACCCGGCACGCCTGATGCCAGAGCTGAATTCCAGCACAAGCCCTAGCTGGACACAGGACTCGAGGCTGACCTAGGACGAAGCCCACGGCTGCCCGTGGCCGCCCCCGGTACACTCACCGGGACTCGGGCCACGACCTCCTTCACATGGGCTCCGTGTCCCCTCCGGGTTCAGGAAAAGACAGCCCCGTGGGCTGGCCTGAACACCGCCACCCGAGGCCTGTAGCCCCTGCCAGGCTGTGCCCAGCACTCGGCCCCAAAAGCACCCACAGTGCTGCCTGCAGCCACCATCTGCCCTCCTGATGGACCCTGAGCCCCTGGGGGTCTGGGGCCGCTCCGTGGAGACGCAGAAAAGACACAGAGCCAAACCCGCAACAGGATCCCCCTCTCCAGATGCCCCCGGCAATGCTGGCTGTCCCCAAGTTCAGCTTCCATCCCTCCCAGCGGCTCTGCAGACGAGTCTGGTGGGGGGCCTGCCTCTCAGATGTGCACTGACCCCCCACAGACACAGTACCCGCCCCCCGACTGCCACACCACGGGACTGCCCCAAATCAAATCCCAAATTAATGGCTGGCGTACTAGCTTCCCCTAAGCCTGGGATGAGCAACAGGGAGACTTTCAATTAAAAACCCTTACCTACTTCCTTTGTAGCCCAGAGTAATGACTATATCATTAAAGAGGAGGAGGAGAAGAAAAGAAACCAAAGTCAGCAATCCCACAAAATCTGTCTGCACCAAGTGCTGCACCACGGCGAGCCATCCTGCAAACGGCATGGCCTCAGACTTGCCCAGAGCCCGGGAAACGAGGCGCTGGTCCTGCAGCCCCTTTAGAGGAACCGGAGAGGAGGGAAATCAGGACAGGAAGCCCCTTTACACACAAGGAGGTCCAAATGCACAGCAGGCACAGTCAATTCAGAGGACCACCGGGGTTTCGCCTCCACGGGGGCGGAGGGAGTACAGCCAGCTCCTCCCACATCTCACCCTACCTGCCTGCGGCACGTCCTCCAGGACACACAGCTGGCCTCTCAGCCCCTGGACCTGGCCCTCCCACTGCGACCCCACCCCAACCCCAGCTACCCGGCATGTAAGCCTCCCATCCCCTCCCATCTGTGAAGGAGCGGCTCTCAGAGCTCACTGCAGGGGGCTTAACAAAACACTCTGGGCCCTGGAGACGTCAAGGCAAGCGTGCGCGTGCCTGCACACACGCCCGGGGGCTGCCTGCCTGGGAAACTCATCAGTAGGCACAGCCGGGCCCAGCCCAGCCCATAGCGTTTTGTTCTGCTGGTGGAGACGCAGGGGAAAAGAAAACAAACTCCACCGGTAACAACCGCAAACTTCCCCCTTCCGAACCTGGGGGCCCTGGCAAAGTCTGTCCTCTGCCCAGAGGCGCCCCAGGCCAGGCTGGGCTGTGCAGGGCAGAGTAGCCCGGGTACTTCCATCCCCAGCTGCCCCCTCAGTCCCCTCCCTAATCCGAGCGCCTTTCGGCGGCATAACTGGGTTTTCCCCCAAGACGGGAACCTTTGTACCTTCCGGCTCAGCTCCCACGCCCAGGAAACACCAACGATGCTCCTGCCGGTCCTGGGGTGGAGAGGCAGACCCTGGAAGGCAGAGCCCCACCAGATGGACGTGTGGAGAGCCCTGGGACGCACAGTGGAGCGCAGCGAGGGAGAAGATGCTGGACTCCACCTACACAGACAACCCTCCGGCCGTTTCCTGCAAACAATGCCATCCGGAGGCCACAGGAATAAGAACCAGCTGTCCCAAAGCCATTCTGGCTCAGGACGCAACAGTCCCTGAATGCCCTCTCAGCCCCCACGCCCCCCAGCAGGAAAGTCTTCCCCAAAGAAAGTTGGAAGAGAGGAGCCGCGCAGGGACTGGGGATCGGCGTGACCACCGCAGGCCCCGCTCAGACATCTCACCCTCCCTCCCAGATCCGTGCGTTTCCGGAAAACAAAGCCGGTGGCCAGAGCGGAAGGGGGAGGGGGCAGCGAGCCCAGCCGGGAGTTCCCAGGCAGTGCCGCAACAGGTCCCTGCGGATCGGACCCCTTCCTCCCCCCACCACTCCCCTGCTCTCCCCCTCAAAAGCGTCAGGACCACAAAGTGTGGAGGGGGGGCACGGCAGGAGGTAGCGACGGGGCCAGGTGGGCAGGGGCATCGAGACCAGAACGTGGGGAGGTGTGAAGGGCACGGGTGAGTGGGCGGTGGGCTTGAGCACCGGGTGGGGGAAGAAAGCGGGAGGTGCGGCGAGGGCTAAAGGCTCAGCAAAGGGCAGGAGAGTTGGAGCACGGCAGTCACCGGGGTGCAGAGTGGGGGTCACTGGGGCCGGGTCTGGAGTGTGAGGGTCCCTGGGGCGGGGGAGTGTGGAGATCAGCGTGGAGGTATGTCTGGAGGTCCTGAGCGTGGCGTCGGCGGAGCTGGGGGCGCTGGGGTCCCAAGCGCAGGGTCAGCGGGGTGTTGCGGCAGTGGGGCCCTGATTGTGGGGCTCAGCGTGGAGGGCCGTTAGACGGGGTGGGCGATGGGGTCCGGAACGCAAGGGGCAATGGACCCTCTGTGGGGGCGGGGGCGCCGGGGGTCACCGGGGGCGCCGAGGGCCGGGCACAGGGGGTGTGGGGCCGGGACGGGCGCGCGCCTCGTTACCTTGGCTCCGCTGTGGCCGGGCCCGTGGGTAGCGTCTGGGCTGCCGGCCCGGGCTCAGCAGCGCGGTGAGGACCCCCGCTCCGGGCCTCGCGCCCGCTCGCGCTCCGGCTCCGGCGCCCGCTCGGCCCCCGCTCCGGCTCCCGCGCCGCCTGGGCCGGCCTCCGCATGTTCGGGGCGGGAAGCGCCGGGCTCGCCGCGCTCCGCCGCGCCCGCTCCGGGGCCCGCGCGCCTTACGCCGCCAGCGTCGGCCAGCGGGGGGCGGCGGCCATACGCGCCTCACTGCGCAGCCGCGGCCAGGGCGCCGGGGGCGCGCGCCGCCGACGTCACAGCGCGGGGAGGGGCCAACGCCAGGCAGGGCGTCACTCGCGCCGCTTTGCGACAGCGGGGAGCGCCGCGCGACGGCCACCGCGGTTTGCGGCCGCTCCGGGACCGCCGGACCGCTGCGCGCGGGGAACACCGAAAGCGCGCGGCCGCGGGGACGTACGCAGGCGGCAAAGGCGTCGAGAGGTTTCCACATCCTCCTGAGGGGTGGGGCTTCTGCCGCCCGCGCCGCCCCACCCGCCGTTACCATGGCGACGCGTGGCTGGTCGCCCCGGCACCGCCCCACCGCGTGTGTGACGTCACGGTCTCGCCACCTGACGTCACGGACGGGCGGCGCCGCGGGGCGTTGCCTGCGTGGGGCGGTGGCGGGCGAGGCGCGGCGAGACGACGGTCTGCGCGCGCGGGGCTGCGAGGTTTCCGGGGCAGGCGGTGGAAGGGGCGGGCGCCCCGCCAGGAAATGAACTGATTAAGGGCAAGAGGGTTTTCCATCTGGCCTTCCTGGGCCAGGAGGGGAAAACAGTTCTAGAATAACTGCTCCGCGTCCAGGGGTACAACCGCGGTGGCGTGGGCGGCCGACCGCGGGGCCAGTGCACTGCGGGGCCTGCCATGCCACGCATGCGGCTCTGCGCGTGGAACCCGCTCCCTGCCCGCCTCCCGCCTGCACCGGGCAAGAAACCTGGGGAGGGGACCCACAGGCCCGGGCCCCGCACAGGGAGGCCCTCTTCGCCCCATGACAAGGCCTGTAAGGGGACCTGCAGCAGCTGCGGAAATGGTTCCCGGCCTCCCCACATCCCCCACGCACCTCCCGGTGGGGCATTTTTAAAGTCCGAGGAGACGCATTCATTCAAACCTGTATTAAGTGCCTGTCAGTGGCTCTGAGAATAGAACAGCGAGCTAGACTCTTGGCATCGTTTCCCAGGGAGTCCTTGGTCCTAGCGGGAGGAGACAGCCCTCTGATGATTTCAGATGTTATGAGGTAGGATGTAGGGCGGGGACATTGTAATCCCAGCACTTCGGGAGGCTGAAGCAGGAGGACACTCGGTTGAGCCCAGGAGTTCGAGACCAGCCTGAGCAACAGAGTGAGACCCTATCTCTACAAAAAATACAATTAGGGTGTGGTGGTGCATCCCCGCGGCCCCAGCTACTTGGGAGGCTGAGCCAGGAGGATTGCTTGAGCCCAGGAGGTCGAGGCTTCAGTGGGCTGTGATTGCCCCACTGCACTCTAGCCTGTCTGACAGAACAAGACTGTCTTAAAATAGTAATATTAAATGAAATCCTGGCCGGGCTCGGTGGCTGACGCCTGTAATCCCAACACTTTGGGAGGCCGAGGCAGGTGGATCACAAGGTCAGGAGTTCGAGACCAGCCTGGCCAAAATGTTGAAACCCCGTCTCTACTAACAAAATACAAAAATTAGCTGGGTGCAGTGGCACGCGCCTGTAATCCCAGCTACTCAGGAGGCTGAGGCAGGAGAATCACTTGAACCCAGGAGGCGGAGGTTGCAGTGAGCCGAGATTGCGCCATTGCACTCCAGCCTGGGTGACAGAAACTCTGTCTAAAAAAAAAAAAAAGAAAAAGAAAGAAAGAAATCCCAGTAGTTTGGGAGGCTTTGGCAAGTGGATCACTTCAGCCCAGGAGTTGGAGACCAGCCCAGGCAACATGGCAAAACCCCATCTCTACAAAAAATACAAAAATCGGCATAGTGGCATGCACCTGCAGTCCCAGCTGATTGGGGAGCTGAGGCAGAAGGATTGCTTGCACCTGGGAGGTTGAGGCTGTAAGAAGCTGTGATCAGGTCGGGCGCGGTAGCTTACGCCTGTAATCCCACTACTTCGGGAGGCTGAGGCAGGCAGATCACCTGAAGTTAGGAATTCGAGATCAGCCTGGCCAACATGGCAAAACCCTGTCTCTACTAAAATACAAAAATAAGCTGGGCTTGGTGGTGCACGTCTTTAGTCCCAGCTACTCTGGAGGCTGAGGCAGGAGAATCACCTGAACCTGGGAGGTGGAGGTTACAGAGAGCTAAGATGATGCTATTGCACTCCAGCCTGGCGACAGAGCCAGACTCCCATCTTAGGGAAAAAAAAAAAAAAAGACAGCAACGGTAGTATGTGGCAGTGTCTGAGGGAAAGACACCTTCTCTGGCTAGATGGTGAGGGAAGACCAAACCCTAAAGGCTAAGCTAGATGTGATAAGATTGGGAGAAAGATTTCATCATCTCCTATGACAGTCCTGTGGTATTCAAGCCAGAGAGGAACGCAGAGAAAAATGGAGGAGAATTCTGCCGGAATGGGAAGGCTGAGTGGCAGCGTTGTGAGGGTGGCACTGAGCTCTGGGAGACCAATGTTGCAGCTCTTGCGGCAGTGTGAGAGGCAGACAGTCCTCCCTGCACCCCTGTGTTCCGACAGCTTCACGTGGAATGCGACTCCTTGGAGAAGCTCTAGCAACTACCCCTGCTATCCTTTGACAGTATGTCGGGTCCCCCCTCTGTCCGGATCCACGCTGTGAAGGAGCCCGTTTATTTCATGTCCGTCTCCTCCAGCCGGGCCTGGAGGACCCAGCAAAAGGGCTGGCACACAGTAGACACTCGGTCTAAATGGGGCAGCCATATGTGGTAAGTGAAATGAATGAATGAATCAATGCCACAGACCTCCCAGCATTCTCAGAACCCAGGTTCCGGTTCCTGAGACTTCCCTGGCCTGTCTCCTCTCTCCCACTCCTGTTTCTGAAACAGGGTCTTACCCTTGCCTGGCTGGAGTGCAGGGGCGCTACAATCATGACTCACTGCAGCCTCGACCTCCCAGGCTCAAGCTATCCTCCTACCTCAGCCTTCCAAAGAGCTGGTCCTACAGGTGAACACCACGACTGCCTCATTTTAAAATTTTTTATAAAGATGGGGATCTTGCTATTTTGCCTAGGCTGGTCTCAAACTCCTAGCCTCAAGTGATCCTCTCACCTTGGCCTCCCAAAATGTTGGGATTACAGGCTTGAGCCACTGCACCCCTTGGCTTCTCTTTTTTTTTTTGAGACGGAGTTTCACTCGTTACCCAGGCTGGAGTGCAATGGTGCGATCTCGGCTCACCGCAACCTCCGCCTCCTGGGTTCAAGCAATTCTCCTGCCTCAGCCTCCTGAGTAGCTGGGATTACAGGCACGCGCCACCATGCCCAGCTAATTTTTGTATTTTTAGTAGAGATGGGGTTTCACCATGTTGACCAGGATGGTCTCGATCTCTTGACCTCGTGATCTTCCCACCTCAGCCTCCCAAAGTGCTGGGATTACAGGCCATTCTTTCTTTTGAGACAGAGTTTCAGTCTTGTCACCCACGCTGGAGTGCAGTGGCACGATCTCAGCTCACTGCAACCTCCACCTCCCAGGTTCAAGCGATTCTTCCTCAGCCTCCAGAGTAGCCGGGACTAAAGATGGGCACCACCAGGCCTGGCTTATTTTCATATTTTTAGTAGAGACAAGATTTCACCATGTTGGCCAGGCTGGTCTCCAACTCCTCACTTTGGGTGATCTGCCTGCTTTGGCCTCCCAAAGTGCTGGGATTACAGGCGTTAGCTGGGATTATGTGTACTTTAATGGTGAGTTTTGGCTATGTCCCTGTAAAATGGTGTAACTGAAAGAATGCACACGGTGAGACCAGGCCGGGGCTGTGCTAGCTAGAAGTTGTGTGACTGTGGGAAGCTCACTCACCCTCTCTGGCCTTCTCATCTTTGTGTGTAAATTTGGGATAATGATGGCCCCCACAGGTATGTCATGGGAATTCATGAATGAATGAATCAAAAATTGTCAGTATGGGACTTCCAGCCTCAAATAAATTGATTCTTGTTTAATCATTTGGGACCTTTTTTTCTTTCTTTTGATACTAGTGGGATCTCGGCTCACTGAAACCTTTGCCTCCTGGGTGCAAGCAATTCTCCTGGCTCAGCCTCCCAAGTAGCTGGGATTACAAGTACCCGCAACCACACTTGGCTAATTTTTGTATTTTAGCAGAGACTGTGTTTCGCCACGTTATCCAGGCTGGCCTCGAACTCCTGACCTTCGTAATACACCCGCCTTGGCCTCCTGAAGTGTTGAGATTACAGGCGTGAGCCACCTTGCCCAGCCTCACTTGGGATCTTCGAAAAAGCAAATGGCCTGTCATGCTTTTTGGCTTTTTTCTTTTGTGAGACAGAGTCTCACTCTGTCGCCTGGCTGGAGATCAGTGGTGTGATCTTGGCTCACTGTAGTCTTGACCTTCTGAGATCAAGTGATCCTCCACCTCAGCTTCTTGAACAGCTGGGACCACACACAGGTGCAGGCCATCATGCCCAGCTTTTTTTTTTTCTTTTTTGGAGGCAGAATCTCACTCTGACACCCAGGCTGGAGTGCAGTGGCATGATCTTGGTCCACTGCAACCTCCCTCTCTCAGGTTCAAGTGATTCTCCTGCCTCAGCCTCTTGAGTAGCCGAGATTAAAAGCCCACGCCACCACACCTGTCTAATCTTTGTATTTTTAGTAGAGACAGGGTTTCACCGTGTTGACCAGGCTGGTCTTGAATGCCTGACGTCGGTGATCCACCTGCCTCCCAAAGTGCTGGGATTACAGGCGTGAGCCACCATAGCCAACCTTGCTTTCTCACTTTTAACCCACTTCAAATGTGGTCCACATGTTCCTGATTCATTTCAGCTGTAATCATGAGGCCATCATTGGAGATAGCTGGGGAGGTGGGTGAGAACAGCCCCTTTGGGGGTTGAGACAGGGTCTTTGTCACCCGGCTGGAGTGCAGTGGCACCATCTCGGCTCACTGCAGCCTCTACCTCCCTGGGCTCAAACAATCTTCTCACCTAAGCCTCCCAACTAGCTGGGATCTCAGATATGCGCCACCATGCCAGGCTAATTTTTTTTTTTTTTTTTTTTTTTTTTTTTTGAGACGGAGTCGGAGTCTTGCTCTGTGGCCAAGCTGAAGTGCAGTGGCAAAATCTCGCCTCACTGCAACCTCACCCTTTGGGTTCAAGCGATTCTCCTGCGTTTATTTTTTGTGTTTTTAGTAGAGACGGGGTTTTACCACGTTGGCCAGGATGGTCTCGAGCTCCTGACGTCGTGATCTGCCCGCCTTGGCCACCCAAAGTGTTGAGATTACAGGCATGAGCCACCAAGCCCAGCCAGCCCGGCTAATTTTTTGTATTTCTTTTTTTTTTTTTTTTTTTTTTTGAGACGGAGTTTCGCATTTGTTACCCAGGCTGGAGTGCAATGGCGTGATCTCGGCTCTCCGCAACCTCCGCCTCCTGGGTTCAGGCAATTCTCCTGCCTCAGCCTCCCGAGTAGCTGGGATTACAGGCACACGCCACCATGCCCAGCTAACTTTTTGTATTTTTTTTCTTTTTATTTTATTTTTTTACTTCCTCTAACATGGATCATAGGAAACAACTTTTTTTTTTTTTTTTTTTTTTTTTTTTGAGACAGAGTTTCGCTCTTGTTACCCAGGCTGGAGTGCAATGGCGCGATCTCGGCTCACCGCAACCTCCGCCTCCTGGGCTCAGGCGATTCTCCTGCCTCAGCCTCCTGAGTAGCTGGGATTACAGCTAATTTTTTGTATTTTTAGTAGAGACGGGGTTTCACCATGTTGACCAGGATGGTCTCCATCTCCTGACCTCGTGATCCACCCGCCTTGGCCTCCCAAAGTGCTGGGATTACAGGCGTGAGCCACTGTGCCCGGCCAATTTTTTGTATTTTTTGTAGAGATAGGGTTTCGCTATGTTGCCCAGGCTGGTCTCAAACTCCGAAGCTCAAACTGTCCTTGGCCTCCCAAAGGGCTGGGATTACAAGTGTGAGCCAGCGCACCTGGCACCCTTTGATGTCTTAATCAAATAAGAACATTGTAAGGATAACAAGTTGTCCGCTCCTCTAGAGAGAAAAACAACCATCAAGCCTCCCAGAAAATCCCAAACAGCTGTAGGTTTGGGGGAGAGAAAGGGAGGAAGCGCCTCCTTCTGTTCTATCCCTATACTCACGTGAGAGGTGCTCACATTTGTAATCCCAGCATTTAAGGAGGCCAAGGTGGGAGGCTCCCTTTAGGTCAGATGTCCGAGATCAGGAACCCAAAATGAGAATTCGTCTCTACAAATCATCTAAAAATTAGCCAGGCGTGGCGACATACACCTGTAGTCGCAGCCGCTGCACGAGGATGGCCTGAGCCCAGGAGGTGGCAGTGTGCCATGACTCTGTCTGCATTCCAGCCTGGGCAGCACAGCAAAACCTCATCTCTAGAAAGAAAGGAAGGGGCCGGGTGCAGCGGCCCACGCCTGTCATCAAAAGACTTTGGGAGTCCGAGGCAGGCGGACCACAAGATCGGGAGTTCGAGACCAGCCTGGCCGACGAGACCAGCACGTCTCTACTAAAATACAAAAATCAGCCGGCCCTGGTGGCAGGTGCCTGTAATCCCGGCTACTCGGAAGGCTGAGGAGGGTGACTGCTTGAACCTGGGAGGCGAAGGTGACAGTGAGGTGGGATCGTGCCACTTCACCCCAGCCTCACACACACACACACAAAAACAAACAGGCCCCTCAGCAGACACCAAAGCTGCCCACACCTTGGTCCTGAACCTCTGGCCTTTCCAGAGCTGTGAGAAATAAATTTCTGCCGGGCGCGGTGGCTCAAGCCTGTAATCCCAGCACTTTGGGAAGCCGAGGTGGGTGGATCACGAGGTCAAGAGATCGAGACCATCCTGGTCAACATGGTGAAACCCTGTCTCTACTAAAAATACTAAAAATCAGCTGGGCATGGTGGCGTGTGCCTGTAATTCCAGCTACTCAGGAGGCTGAGGCAGGAGAATTGCCTGAACCCAGGAGGTGGAGGTTGCGGTGAGCCGAGATCGCGCCATTGCACTCTAGCCTGGGCAACAAGAACGAAACTCCGTCTCAAAAAAAAAAAAAAAGAAAAAAAGAAATTTCTGTTGTGCATAAGCTGCATCAACAGTGGGATTTTGTTAGAGACGCCACTAGCCCGACGCCCCCACACCCTCTGCCAGGAAAGCCTCCCTCCCACTGTGGCCCCATTCATCCTTGAAGGCCCAGCCTCGGGGTCGCCGCCTCTGGGGAGCCTTCTGGAAGCTTCTCTGCCCTGGCTTACCTTGTGGTCCTGGCATGTGTGACAGCTGTAGGTGTCCCCGCAGCCCGGTGGCCTTCTCAGGGCCACTGACTCTCAGGCCGGTTGGCTGGAGGGTCAGGGGGTGGGGCAGGGCTGCAGCAGCCTGACTCGGGCATCGAGGGAAGCAAAGCTAGGCCGGGTCGCCCAGGCGCCTCGGGCTTGTGCCGCCGTCCACCCTGGGCCTCCATTCGCCTTCCGACCCCAGGAGGAGAAGCACACGGGGCCCTGGGGGTCCGTGGAGCCCAGATGGGGAGGGACGCTGAGTGCTGAGCTCACCTCATGGAGCGGGTCCCACAGAGCTGCCTGGGTTGCCCGCTTGGAGCAAGCAGTAAATGTCCACGGTGCCGGAGCCTCTGAGCCAGGCGGCCGATTCGTCACAGCAGCTGAGCCTCATCGCGCACGCGCTAACGCACAGGTGCAGCCCGTCACGTGTGCGGCGCTGTGAAACTCACCTGCCGGGCGAGGTCGCCCTCAGGCATGGCTGCATCCACGGGTGGCCCAGCTCAGTGCCTGTGGCCATTCTCCCTCTCCCCGTGTCTGTCTCTCCGTCTGTCTCTTTATCTGTCTCTCTGCCTCTCTGTTTTTTGAGATGGAGCCTTGCTCTCTTGTCCAGGCTGGCGTGCTCGCTATTCTATGTCTCTGCCTCTCCCTGGCTCTATCTCTTTCTGTCTCTTCCTTCCTCTGTCTCTCTATCACTGTGTCTCTGTCTCTCAAGCTGTCTCTATCTCTCAGGCTCTCTGTCTCTCTCTGTGTCTCTCCCTTCCTCTATCTCCACTGTGTCTCATCTCTGTCACCCTCTCTCTCTCCCTCTCTATATCTCCCTATGTCTCTCCATCTCGATCTCTGTCTCTATCTCTCCATCTCTATCTGTCTGTCTCTCCATCTCTGTCTCTCCATCTCTGTCTATCTCTCTCTCTCCATCTGTCTCCCTACCCATATCTTTCTCTGTCTCTACCTTTCCCTCGCTCTCTCTCCCTCTCCATCTCTTCTCTCTTTGTCTCTCTCTCCCTCTCCTTGTCTCTCTGTCTCTGTGCCTTGGCTTCATTCTTTCACTACAAGCTTCTTCCATCCGTGGCAGAAGGTGTGGCCTAGCTTAGCAACCCGAAACGAAACAGAACTCCTCTCTCCCAGGATCCTTATAAAATCCTAGGAAAGGGCCAGGAGCAGTGGCTCACGCTTGTAATCCCAGCAATTTGGGAGGCCAAGGTGGGCAGATCCCGAGGTCAAGAGATGGAGACCGTCCTGGCCAACATGGTGAAACCCTGTCTCTACTAAAAATAAAAAAATTAGCTGGGCATGGTGGTGCACGCCTGTAGTCCCAGCTACTCGGGAGGCTGAGGCAGGAGAGTTGCTTGAACACGGGAGGCAGAGGTTGCAGTGAGCCGAGATCGCACCACTGCACTCCAGCCTGGTGCCTGGCAACAGAGCGAGACTCTGTCTCAAAAAAAAAAAAAAAAAAAAAAGATACTAGGAGTCTCTTGTCTGGCACAGGCCCCTCCTAGATGACTGGCCAGTGCTGGGTTAGGCCACATCCTGGTGACCACAAGGCCAGGTTCCATAGGGGGCGGCCCCTTGGGAACACAGGAGTCAGGTGGGCCAGGCCCCCCACAACAGGAAGAGTAGGTGCCGGGAAGGGGAAGGAGCCGAGCAGATGACAACAGCTGCCTGGGACTCGGGACCTGGCTGCCGCGTTCAGAGCAGCTCCAATTACAAAGGGGTTTCCGCCTGGAGTGGCTCCGCGCCCAGTCCTGGCCCCGCCAGCCTCAGTGGCCTCCCTGCGAGAGGACAGTCCTGGCCATCATCTCCTGGTCTAGCCCTGGACAGCAGGGATCCAGTGACTCATGCCCTGGGCTGAAAATGGACATGACCTTGCGATTTTCCTGAATTGGCTCCAGCAACCAGAGACAATGCTAGTTCCCAGGGAGGGGAGGAGGGATCTGCCCTGTGGTTGCCCTTGAGCAGGTCCCCGGGCCTCAGCCTCATCTATAAAAGGACAGAGTCGAACACAGACTGAACTGCCAAACTGCTTTCTTCCTGGTGCTGCTTGATTGATTGGTGATGTCTGCCTTGTGCAGGGGAGGGAAGCAGTGTGGGCATCGTTGGTTGATTGGTGATGCCTACCCCGTGCACAGGAGGAAGAAGGGCAGGACAAACACCATTCATTGATTGGTGATGTCTGCCAATGTTGTCATGTTGCCCAGGCTGGTCTCGAACTCATAACCTCAGGTGATCCACCTGCCTCAGCCTCCCAAAGCTCTGGATTTACAGATGTGAGCCACCACACCCAGCCTGATTCTACAACTTTTTTCTGTTTCCCCATTTCATATCATTCCAGAGCTTTCTTTTATTATTATTTTTTTTCTGTAGACGAAGTTTTGCTCTTGTCACCTAGACAGGAGTGCAGTGGCGCAGTCTTGGCTCACGACAACCTCTGCCTCCTGGATTTGGGCACTTCTTTCTCAGCCTTCCAAGTAGCTGGGGTTACAGGCACCCATCATTCCCAGATAATTTTTGTATTTTTAGTAGAGACGGGGTTACACCATGTTAGACAGGCTGGTCTCGAACTCCTGACCTCAGGTGATCCACCTCCCGGGTTCAGGCAATTCTCCTGCCTCAGCCTCCTGAGTAGCTGGGATTACAGGCACGCGCCACCATGCCCAGCTAATTTTTTGTATTTTTCGTAGAGACGGGGTTTCACCATGTTGACCAGGATGGTCTCGATCTCTCGACCTTGTGATCCACCCGCCTCGGCCTCCCAAAGTGCTGGGATTACAGGCTTGAGCCACCGCGCCCGGCCTTTTTTTTTTTTTTTTTTTTTTTTTGAGACAGAGTTTCGCTCTTGTTACCCAGGCTGGAGTGCAATGGCGCAATCTCAGCTCACCGCAGCCTCCGCCTCCTGGGTTCAGGCAATTCTCCTGCCTCAGCCTCCTGAGTAGCTGGGATTACAGGCACACGCCACCATGCCCAGCTAATGTTTTATATTTTTAGTAGAGACGGGGTTTCACCATGTTGACCGGGATGGTCTCGATCTCTTGACCTCATGATCCACCTGCCTTGGCCTCCCAAAGTGCTGGGATTACAGGCGTGAGCCACTGCACCCGGCCCGTAATTTTTGTATTTTAATAGAAACCAAGTTTCACCATGCTGACCAGGCTGGTCTTAAACTCCTGACCTCAGGTGATCCGCCGGCCTCAGCCTCCCAAAGTGCTGGGATCACAGGTGTGAGCCACAGCACCCATCCCGGACACCCCATTTCCATCTAGCCAGGCAGCTACCACGCTTTGCCCTGGGAGGACCCAGAGGCCACAGTAAGACAGAGATGGATGTTGAATCCACACTGGGGGGCTGGGGTGTCCTGCAGAGCCGTTTCTGGGGACAAAATGCAGCACAGGGTCTCAGGGCAGGGACAGGGACAGTCAGCTTCATGTGAGGTAGCTGGACACAGGGAGGAAAGAGCGGCTCAGCCGGGCAGAACAGAGCTGCCTGGGGAAGGTGGGAATCAAGGAGGGGGTCGCCAGGGGATCTCGGAGACGGGGCATCTGGAAGAGCACACTAAGTGCCCCTGGGCAGGACAGCGGTGGCTCTAAAGCCGACAGAACTGCTGTGCTATTCTGTGAGATCCCGGCAGGGCGATGAATCGCCCGGCCTCAGTTTCCCCATCTGCAAAAAGTGGCTCCACGATGATTTCTGTTGTCATTCATTCCTTCATTTGCCCAGCTTTTCACCAGGGGCTGGGTGGGCAGACAGAGGGTCTCGAGTCTCCAGGGAGGAATATGGGGACACAGAAATGATTACACAGTGGGGCCAGGCACAGTGGCTCACACTGGTCACCCCAGCACTTTGGGAGGCTGAAGTGGGTGGATCTCATAAGGTCAGGAGTTCAAGACCAGCCTGGCCAACATGGTAAGCCCTGACTCTACAAAAATTAGCCGGGCATGGTGGAAGGTGCCCGTAATCCAAGCTACTGAGGAGGCTGAAGCAGGAGAATCACTTGAACCTGGGAGGCGGAGGTTGCAGTGAGCCGAGATTGCACCGCTGCACTCCAGCCTGAGCAACAGAGCAAGACTCCATCTCAACAAATAAATAAATAGGCCGGGCGCGGTGGCTGACGCCCGTAATCCAAGCACTTTGGAGGCCAAGGCGGGCGGATCACCCAAGGTCGGGAGTTCAAGACCAGGCTGATCAATACGGTAAAACCCTGTCTTGTAAATAAATAAGATGTGGTGGCTCTTGCCTGTAATCCCACCACTTTGGGAGGCCAAGGCAGGTAGATCACGATGTCAAGAGTTCAAGACCAGCCTGGCCAAGACAGTGAGACTCCGTTCCTACTAATTAGCCGGGCGTGGTGGCGTACACCTGTAATCCCAGCCACTCGGGAGGCTGAGGCAGGAGAACCGCTTGAACCCGGGAGGCAGAGGTTGCAGTGAGTCGAGATTGCACCACTGCACTCCAGCCTGGAAGACAGAGCAAGACTCTTATCTCAAAAAAAAAAAAAAAAAAAAAAAAGGCCGGGCACGGTGGCTCAGGCCTGTAATCCCAGCACTTTGGGAGGCTGAGGCGGGTGCATCATGAGGTCAAGAGATCGAGACCATCCTGGTCAACATGGTCAAACCCCATCTCTACTAAAAATACAAAAAATCAGCTGGGCATGGTGGCGCGTGCCTGTAACCCCAGCTACTCAGGAGGCTGAGGCAGGAGAATTGCCTGAACCCAGGAGGCAGAGGTTGCGGTGAGCCGAGATCGCGCCATTGCACTCCAGCCTGGGTAACAAGAGCGAAACTCCGTCTCAAAAAAAAAAAAAAAAAAAAAAAAGGATTGCACAATGGGATGGGACGTGGTCCCCCAGTACCTGAGTGAGGAACTTCAGGGGTGCTCTGCGGGGACAGGCCCGGGTGGGTGGAGCGGGTGCGGTCATCTCTGCTAGAGTTTCTATTAGAACCTGAAGTTTGGGGAGCCAGGGCAGAGCCCGTCCAACTGGCGCCCTCTGGCGGCCAACAGGAAGGCGGCGGAGTCGACAACCCCAGGGAAGACAGGAAAGGACTAGGGCGACAGGTTGCAGAAAGAGGGGTGTGGTATTTAGGACGCGCAGCAGAGGCTGGGGTCCCCGTCCGTACCCTGCGGCACCCGTCACTTCTGAACATGTAAACGTACACCGGCATGCAAGCACGCATCAGCAGCGCACACATCTGCTCATTCTCTCTCCTTCTGGGGCTGCAAGGCCCAGAGGAAGGTGTGGGCGGGGCTGGGTCCTTCTGAGGCCGAGGACTCTGTACAGGCCTCTCCTGGCTCCTGGTGGGTGGCTGGCGTTCTTGGCTTGCAGACGCTTCACCATGGTGTTGTGTGTGTGTCTGCGTCCACATTTCCTTTTTTTTTTTTTTTTTTTTAAGACAGAGTTTTACCATGTTGGTCAGGCTGGTCTTGATCCGCCCGCCTTGGCGGATCCAAAGTGCTTGGATTACAGGTGTGAACCACCATGCCCGGCCAAAATTTCCTTTTTGTTTTTTCCTTGAGACAGTCTGGCTCTGTCAGCCAGGCTGGAGTGCAGTGGCATGATCTCGGCTCACTGCAACCTCCACCTCCCGGGTTCAAACGATTCTCCCATCTCGGCCTCCTGAGTAGTTGAGATTACAGGCCCCCGCCTGGCTAATTTTGTGTATTTTTAGTAGAGACAGGATTTCACTGTGTTGGCCAGGCTGGTCTGGAACTCCTGACCTCTGATAATCCACCTTTGGGGCCTCCGTGCCCCAAAGCGCTGGGATGACAGGTGTGAGCCACCACACCCTGCCTTTTTTGTTGAGACAGGGTCTCGCTCTGGCACCCAGGCTGAAGTGCAGTGGCCCCACAACAGCTCACTGCAGCCTCAACCACCTGGGCTTAAGCAATCCTCCCACCTCAGCCTCCTGAACAGCCAGGACTGCAGGCATGTGCCACCATGTCCAGCTAAGTTCTGTATTTTTGTGGAGATAAGATCTTGCTATGTTGCCCAGGCTAGTTTCAAACTGGTTTCAAGCAATCCTCCCACCTCAGCCTCCTGAGTAGTCGGGACTGCAGGCACATGCCACCATGCCTGGCTAATTTTAATTGTTTTTGTAGGGACAGGGTCTCATTATGTTGCCCAGGTTGGTCTTGAACTACTGAGCTCAAGTGATCCACCTGCCTCAGCCTCCCAAATTGTGGGAATGACAGACGTGAGTCGCTGGGCTCAGCCCAAGTTTCACATTTCCCCTTTTATATAAAGGAGACCAGTCACCTTGGATCAGTGCCCACCCTACTCCAGAATGAATTTTTTTTTTTTTTTTTTGAGACGGAGTTTCGCTCTTGTTACCCAGGCTGGAGTGCAATGGCGCGATCTCAGCTCACCGCAACCTCCGCCTCCTGGGTTCAGGCAATTCTCCTGCCTCAGCCTCCCGAGTAGCTGGGATTACAGGCACGCACCACTATGCCCAGCTAATGTTTTGTATTTTTTTAGTAGAGACGGGGATTCACCATGTTGAGCAGGATAGTCTCGATCTCTTGACCTCGTGATCCACCTGCCTCGGCCTCCCAAAGTGCTGGGATTACAGGCTTGAGCCACCGCGCCCGGCTGTTTTGTTTTCTTTTTTAAAGATGGGGTTTCACCATGATGGCCAGGCTGGTCTTGAACTTGTGATCTCAGGTGATCCACCCACCTTGGCCTCCCAAAGTGCTAGGATTACAGGCGTGAGCCACTGTGCGCGGCCATCAGTTTCTTTTCTTTGGGGTCAACATTTTCACAGGCTGGGCTGGGAGGATTGCTTGAGCCCAGGGGGTTGAGGCTGCAGTGAGCTGGGATTCCAGCCTGGGCCACAGATAACTTATTTTTGTTTAAAAAAAAATTGGCCGTGCGTGGTGGCTGACGCCTGTAATCCCAGCACACTGGAAGGCCAAGGCAGTCAGGAGATGGAGACCAGCCTGGCCAACATGGTGAAACTTTGTCTCTACCAAAAACACAAAAAATTAGCTAGGCGTAGTGGCACACACCTACAGTACCAGCTACTTGGGAGGCTGAGGCAGAATCACTTGAACCCTGGAGGCAGAGGTTGCAGTGAGCAGAGATCCCGCCACTGCACTCCAGTCTGGGTCACAGAGGCTCAAAAAAAAAAAAAAAAAAAAAAAAAAAAAAAAAAAAAATCGAATTTTTAATGGGAAGAAAAGTATAAAGAAAGAAAGAAAAGTAACAGAAAAAGTGAGGTGTGGAGGAGAGCGTGCTCAGTGCCATGCGGCCGTATCATGAAGATTGCAGCAAGCCAGGTCCGACTCCACGCTTAGGGCAGGGTGAGCACACTGGCTGAGGGTGCCTTGGGCCCAGGAGGCAGCGGCGCTGCAGGCCCACAGCCGAGGCCAGACCCAGGGATGCCCAGGCTCCTGCTGGCTGCACCCTGCCCAAGGCCAGGCGCTGCAGGGTCCTTCCGTGGAGGGGACGGCCTGGGGGAACACGGGCACCCAAGCTTACACTGAAAATTCAGCAGGTCCCTGGGTCTGGTGCAGAGATGCATTTATTTCCAGGATATTTTCACATAACAAAATCCCAACAAGGCCTCAAGGGGCCACACCTCAGGGGGCGGTAAGGGGGCGGGAAGCGGGGCAGGCCTGCCAGGGGGGACTTGGTCTGCATCAGCACAGCCAAACAGCTGTGAGGCTGGGGAAGGAGCGCCCTTGGCAGGAGATCGGCGGGGGGCAGGACCTGAAAACCCAAAGCATGGACGTGGGACCTGTGGGTGCTCCATCCTGGCTGCCATCCCCCCGAAACCAAAGCATGGACGTGGGACCTGTGGGTGCTCCATCCTGGCTGCCAACCCCCCGAAACCAAAGCATGGACGTGGGACCTGTGGGTGCTCCATCCTGGCTGCCATCCCCCCGAAACCAAAGCATGGACGTGGGACCTGTGGGTGCTCCATCCTGGCTGCCATCCCCTCGAAACCACGGCCGCCTCTGGGCACCCAGCAGCATTCTGCACCAACGAGGGGACCGGCCCACATCTGGGGAGGCCCAGGGCGGCAGCGTCCCACAGCAACAGTGTCCCGGGGGTGAACGGTGGTGAGGGCGGCAGCGGGGAGTGTCCCCAGAGTCATCGCCAGCGAGTGCAGGAAATGATGAAGGGAAAGTTTTTTGGCCCAACCGCTGTGAACGGTGCTGTGGAAATGGCCCGTGGAGGGTGGAGGCGTTTCTGGGGGAGTCGGGGGGACAAGGGGAGGAGAAAATCGAATCGTGGCTGCTGCCAGACCCCTCCATAAGGCACAGATTTGACAGGTCCCCTCTCCTCATAAGAGGCCACTCCAGGCCAGGTGCGGTGGCGCACACTTATTATTCCAGCACTTCGGGAAGCCGAGGAGTGTGGGTCACCTCAGGTCAGGTGTGACCACCCCGGCCAAACCCCGTCTCTACCAAAAACACAAAAATGAGCCGGGCGTGGTGGCACACGCCTGCAATCCCAGCTACTCCGGAGATGAGGCAGGAGGCCCACTCGAACCTGGGAGGCGGAGGCTGCAGCGAGCTGAGATCGTGCCACGGCACTCCAGCCGGGACATGAGCGAGGCTCCCTCTCACGAGAGAAAAAAAAAAAAAGGCCGCTCCTGCAGGGCTGGGGCTTCAGGGAAGGCGGCCCTCTGCAGTTCGCTGGGTTTGGGGAGTGGCCGTGCTCCCGGCTTGGCTCGGGTCCTGAACTTGGGGGTGCGGACAGAGGGCTTGCCCGGGGTCCCTGGTTCAGGGGCAGGTAGGGTGGCCCGAGGACACCCTGGACCAGGAGCTGCCCAGGTGCGGAGAGTGTAGGGAGGGGCGAGGCTGGAGTGCAGGGATCGGGGGATGCTGGCACGGCCCTCCGCTGTGGGGACCGGGAGCTGCCCGTGAGGCCTCTTCTTGGTGTGGGCCAAGGGCGTCTGCTCTGGTGATGGGTGGGTGGCTTGTGTGACACAGTCCCCTATAAGACCTCCTCCAGCCTCGGCACCAGTGGCTCCGGGACAGTGGGAGGGCGGCCAGCCCGCTGCCACCTGTCCCCCGGAGTCTAGCTGCTCAGACCTGGAGACCTGAAGACAAGGCCGTGGTGGTCGTGCAGTGGACCGCAAGGTGACCACACGATTCCGGGAGCAAGAGGGTGTCCTGTGGACGGCAGAGGCCGGAGGCCGCTGGGCAGTGCTTGCGAGGAACTCCGCTCTTGGATGAGACGAACACGGGTTCTGTGGTCCCGGCAGGAGGGGCGTGGTCCATGGCCACCATCGGCTTCCACCCTCCCCGAGAGGAGGATGGCCCCAGGCACTCCCAGCCCTTGGGAGCGAGGGCAGCACAGGAGTGAAGGGGAGGAGGTGGTGGCAATGGCGACTCACCCTAAGGCCACTGGCCGCCGCCCGGGTAGCTGGGCACAGTGGGGTACTCGGGCAGGCTGCTGCCGGAGAAGTTGTTGTACTGGGCCTCCCTCGACGGCGGGTTCCGCCACGTGCCTGTGCTCCACTCTGTCTGTGCCTTCTGGAAGCTTCCACCGGCTCCTCGGTAGATCCTGTGCACCTGCAGAAACAGAGGGCGAGGAGGCAGAGAACAGAAATTGAGCACATGCCTGTAATCCCAGCACTTTGAGAACCCGAGGCGGGCAGACTGCCTGAGTTCCCGAGATTGAGACCAGCCTGAAACCTCGTCTCTACTAAGATACCAAAAATCAGTTGGGCGTGGTGGTGTGCACCTGTCACCTCAGCTACTCAGGAGGCTGAGGCGGGAGAATCGCTTGAACCTTGGAGGTGGAGGCTGCAATGAGCCAAGACTGTGCCACCGACTCCAGCCTGGGTGACAGAGCGAGACTGTCTCCAAAACAAACCAACCAACAAAATCGGTGTCTGGCTGTAAGTGGACGTTTCTGTTACCAGCCCAGCTGAACACTTGTGCGGTCTCTGATGGACCCTGCGACTGCAAACCTGCAGGGCCCCGCCCTCACGGACAAGAGGCTCCAGCCCCAGCTGCTCCTGCACATGGGGTTCACAGGCAGCCCCTGCCTCCCTCCGGGGTCTGCAATCCCAGCATGAGGAAGCACGGGCCTGGCCCCATAGGAACCCGGGTGCTGGGAGTGTCCCTGGGAGTGTCCCCAGCCCGCTGCTGGGGGTGAAGTGTGTCCTGTGTACACCATGAGGAGAGGGCCCAGCTCCCCAACATTCACCACCTGGGACAGCTGGGTGACGAGTTCATGGAGAAGGCATACGGGGTGAATGTCCCAGAGCTGAGGACTCACCTTCATGATAGCGATGGCCATCATGGCCGCCGACACAGAGAACATGATGGCCGGAAGCAGCATGACCACGGAAGCACCCACGCTGATCTGGAAGAACCCGATTGCTGACAGCCAGCCACTGCAAGAGATAAGAGTGTGTGTGGGTGCCTACACATCCACCAGATGGGGGCCCAAGGTCCTCCCTATGTAAAGAGCTCTGACCAATCAACAAGGAGTGGACAGCTCATACAGCAACCACTAAGTCGACAACAAACACAAAGTGATGCTGAGAGCCACCAACGACGTGTGAACAAGACTTATTCCACCACGATCTCAGCAGCAAGCGGCCCGTGCAGGGGGAAGGAGAAACCAGGGCTTCCCCATTAGTTTCCCGTGGTGAGCCCGGCGGACACTAAAAGCTCATTCCCATTGCCCTGTAGAGCCTGCTGCTAAGAATCTCCCCACAGCACCTGCTTCTAATAAGAGACTGCTGAAATCCCACCAGATGGGGCACTGAGGGGCCATTAAAAACAGGAGGGAGGCCGGGGCCGGGGTTCACGCCTGCCTCTAATCCCAGCACTTTGGGAGGCCAAGGTGGACGGGTCACCTGAAACCAGGAGTTCAAAACCAGCCTGGCCAACATGCTAAAACCTCGTCTCTTACAAAAATCATAAAATATTTTAGCCAGGCCCGGTGGCTCACACCTGTAATCCCAGCACTTTGGGAGGTTGAGGCAGGTGGATCACTTAAGGCCAGGAGGTGGAGACCAGCCTCGCCACCATGGTGAGACCCCGTCTCTACTAAAAATACAAAAATTAGCCAGGCATGGGGCACATGCCCATAATCCCAGCCACTAGGGAGGCTGAGGCAGGACAATCACTTGAACCCGGGAGGCGGAGGTAGCAGTGAGCCGATATCACGCCATTACACTGCAGCCTGGGCAACAGAGCAAGACTCTTGTCTCAAAACAAAAGAAAAAAACACACACACAAAAGAAAACACTGCTTTGCTCAGCCACCAGCGGAACACTGTGAAGGCTGGCCCACCTGGGTCCCTACGCGCAGGGCCGGCTCTGGCCACGGCACTTGCCTCTGAGACCTGGGAGGCAGGAAGCACAGTCATCTGGAGATTTTTGTCTAAACAGGTGATAAAACCACAGGGTTTTAAATTCAGGGAACTGAAAGACACGCCACCTCTGTCTCCCCCAGCACACGGGACCCGCAGGCCCCACACGCCCTGGAGCTGTCCAGGGAACTCATACAGACAGGTCTGTGTACCCACTGTGTCACACGCACACGCCAGGCAGTGAACCCAATGCTGCTGCCTGCAAGATGCCGGCCCGCCCCAGGCCGATGAGCTCGGTGCTCCACAGCAGGGCAGCACAGGCTGCATGGGCTTTGGGTCATTCCCTTCTCTTTTTTTTTTTTTTTTTTTTTTTTGATATGGAGTTTTGCTCTTGTCACCCAGGCTGGAGTGCAATGACATGATCTCGGCTCACCACAACCTCCACCTCCTGGGTTCAAGGGATTCTCCTGCCTCTGCCTCAGCCTCCTAAGTAGCTGGGATTACTGGCACATGCCATCATGCCTGGCTAACTTTGTACTTTTAGTAGAGATAGAGTTTCTCCATGTTGGTCAGGCTGGTCTCAAACTTCTGAACTCAGGTGATCCGCCTGCCTCGGCCTCCCAAAGTGCTGGGATGACAGGCGTGAGCCCCCGCACCCAGACTCTTTTGTTTTTGGAGAGACAGGGTCTCCCAGGCCGGGCGCGGTGGCTCAAGCCTGTAATTCCAGCACCTTGGGAGGCCGAGGCGGGTGGATCACGAAGTCAAGAGATCGAGACCATCCTGGTCAACATGGTGAAACCCCGTCTCTACTAAAAATACAAAAAATTAGCTGGGCATGGTGGCACGCGCCTGTAATCCCAGCTACTCAGGAGGCTGAAGCAGGAGAATTGCCTGAACCCGGGAGGCAGAGGTTGCAGTGAGCCGAGATCACGCCATTGCACTCCAGCCTGGGTAACAAGAGCGAAACTCTGTCTCAAAAAAAAAAAAAAAAAAAAGAGAGAGAGACAGGGTCTCCCCATGTTGTCCAGGCTGGTCTGAACTCCCGGCCTCAAGCAGTGATCCTCCTGCCTTGGCCTCCCAAAGCGCTGGGACCACAGGTGTCGGCCACTGTGCCTGGCCTCTTTCCTTTTTCAAAAAAATAGACCTGTTTGGGGATTTTAGATTTACGCAAAGTGACAAACGCACGTGGGGCTCCTGCTTCCCTGCCAGCTTCCTGCTCGCCAGCGTCTCCAGCTCCACCCGCGGGTGTCGGGACTAAGGAGGCACCGGGCAAAACGTCATCCAGGCTGTGCGCTCTGCTCAGAGGCTGCAAGGCCTGCTGACCTCTGCTTCCTGGCGGGGTCCACCAGGGCCCCTGCTGCGCCAGCTCCTCCGTGCACGTGTGGCCCCCGACTGTGTGCTGGGGGTTATTTATCTGGGGGCTCCAGCCCTGGCTCATGGCCCTGGGGGTGCATCACCGCTGGGGAGGGGGCACTGGAAAAGCCTCCTGGGGCAGGTGGTGTGGCTGTCCCCTCGCACCCACAGCAGCGCACTGAGCGTGGGACCTCGCTAAGCCAACAGTGGATGTGAGGTCGCCGCACACGGCGATCTGATTTCTTTCATTGCAAGCAGGCGGGCTCTCCTCTAAGACCACTGTTTCTTTCCTGAGAGCATCCACCTTCTGTCCAACTCGGGCAGGGACTGCAGGCTCCAGCCTCCCCCGTGACCTTCGGGAGATGACCCCAGGCTCCCACTATGGGAGCCGAGTCGCTGCTGCTGCACCTGCATGGTGGCCAAGGGCCGAGGGGACAGGGAGGCCTCTGAGGGTCATATGGGCGCTCACCTCATGCCGGGATCTCAAGAACACCCAGCCTGGGCACAGGCCCGTCTACCCGGCTTAGTCTGGGGAACTTGGGGAGGCAGCAGGCAGGAGGCACCGGCACCCAGGGCAGGGCCAGTGTGAACGGAGCTGGCAGTGGGAAGCTCAGGGGGACTCGGAGGATGCCGGGCAGGGCCTGGACCTGCAGCATGGCCTCTGGAGACAGGAACGCATCCCACAGGCTGGCAGAGCTGGGAGCCCTGGGGACACCCTCATTATGACCCTGACTCAGATTCCTGGGGCGGCACCACTCAGGCTCTTGGGGTGGCGGGTAATAGACCAGCCTCAGCGGCCCATGCAGTGCAGGAGGGGAGAGGCCTGCAGATAGAGGGCCCCTGAAAGGAGAGGAGACACCTTCTCTGGGTTCTGATTTGTGCACCAGCAAGAGAGGGCTGTGGTCCCGTGGGGCAGGCACCCCCGAACAGCAGCTCACTAACGGGAGCCCATGAAACCGAAGGTGCCCGTGGCTCTGTGATCAGCGCCACCCGGGAGGAGCTCCCACCTCGCTAAGGACGAGGGAGACACGCTGGGAATGAGGGCGGGAGCAGCCACTCTTACCAACTGTGGATTCCAAATTATTCCAAAACAAAAAGCCCATTTAAAACGCCAGAAATTTAAGATAAACACACGAAGGCTTCTGGGCGCCTGGCGGAAGAACTCGGAGAACTACCGTCACTGTATTCCCCACACTGACGCCAGCATCTCAGGCGTGCCAACAGCCCCAGGCTGTGAGTGCGTTTTTATGTCTTTTTCGCGTCTTCCTCCTTCAGCGATTTGCACAGAAACACTGGCAGCCGGGACTCAGCTCCCGGACCCCGGAGAGGGGCAAGATCGAGACCTGGGAGGGCAGCGGCAGGCTCCCGCGGCCGCCGGGGTTCCCAGCAGGCCCATGACCCTGCAGCGGAGCGGCGTCCGTCAGAGAGAGGCTTACCACGCGCCCCAGCCGGAGAAGCCGATCGCCTGGATGACGGTCAGGACAAACTGGGCTCCGAAGACGAAGAAAAACGCCATGAAGTTAAAGGAACTGTCGGCTCTGGGGAGGGACAGAAAGCAACGGCGGTTACGCGGCCCCGGCTTCGCCCAGACACACCCAGAGAGGAACGTGCAAGCCAGAGACGCCAAGGACGGAGGCTCTATTTTATTCCTTTGTGTTTAGTCAGGTTTAAAGACAGGGTTTCACCGTGTTGGTCAGGCTGGTCTCAAACTCCTAACCTCCTAATCCACCCACATCAGCCTTCCAAAGTGCTGGGATTACAGGCGTGAGACACCGCACCTGGCTCCTCTGTTTTTTTTCTTTTCTGTGCAGAGAGAGACTCACTCCATCACCCAGGGTGGAGTGCAGTGTCGAGATCTCAGATCACTGCAACCTCCGCTGAAATTATAGGTGCCCGCCACCGCACCTGCTGAATTTTTTTTTTTTTTTTTTTTTTTTTTTTTTGAGATGGAGCTTCACTCTTGTTACCCAGGCTGGAGTGCAATGGCGCGGTCTCGGCTCACCGCAACCTCCACCTCCTGGGTTCAGGCAATTCTCCTGCCTCAGCCCCCCGAGTAGCTGGGCTTACAGGCACGCGCCACCATGCGCAGCTAATGTTTTGTATTTTTAGTAGAGACGGGGTTTCACCATGTTGACCAGGATGGTCTTGATCTCTTGACCTCGTGATCCACCTGCCTCGGCCTCCCAAAGTGCTGGGATTATAGGCGTGAGCCACCGCGCCCAGCCGCCTGCCTAATTTTTATATTTTTAGTAGAGACGAGGTTTCACCACATTGGCCAGGCTAGTCTTGAACTGCTGACCTCAGGTGACCCCCCGCCTCAGCCTCCCAAAGTGCTAGGATGCTAGAATGACAAGCGTGAGCCTGGCTTTTTTTTTTTTTTTTTTTTTTGAGACGGAGTTGCACGCTCATCTCCCAGGCTGGAGCACAGTGGTGCAATCTCTGCTCACCGCAACCGCCCCCCCACCCCCCGGGTTCAAGTGATTCTCCTGCCTCAGCCTCCCGAGTAGCTGGGATTACAGGTGCCCGCAACCATGCCTGGTTAATTTTTTTATTTTTAGTAGAGACGGGGTTTCACCATGTCGGCCAGGCTGGTCTCAAACCCCTGACCTCGTGAAACCCCCGCCACGGCCTCCTAAAATGCTGGGATGACAGGCTCGAGCCACCGCACCCAGCCAAAATTACTAAAAAGCAAAGCAAAACAGGCAGTAGTTGGCTCTGGCTTGCAGGTCGTCGTCTGCCACCCTGGATGTGAACCGCCCTTCACACTGGCAGAGAAGGGGCGGGTCCCGACAGCTGGGTCGGGACAGGGTGCGGAGCCGGGACAGGGTGCGGAGCCGGGCCCGGTTCCCTCCGCCGGCGGCGGCCCGGCAGCTCTGCTCACCGGAAGGCCTTGTAGACGGGCCGGAACCAGCACACGTAGCTGCAGGGCGTGAACAGGAGCAGCCACACGATGGCCAGGCCGAAGTTGGACGCCGGGCCTCCAGCAATCAGCCAGGCCAGGCAGGCGATGAGGTTGACGCCAAGGGTGGCGCAGTAAACTGCGAGAGAGCGGGAGGAAGGGCAAGTCAGGTGCGGGAGGGCACGGCCACGGAAAGGCTCGCTACCCAGCTACGGGACTCCGGCCTGGGGACCCCACGTCAAGGACGGACACCGGGGCCTGAGGCCTGGACAGCGGCCTCCGTTACTGCTGTGACGCCGCCCAGAGACCCCGCCAGGCTGCCCCCTGCCCCATGGCGCTCCCTCCCTACCCCCCTCCCTCAGGCAGCCCTGCCTCCGCCTCCCGCCCCGCGCCACTCACACATCCACAGCCGGTAGATCCGCTTCACCAGGACCTGGTGCTCCACCGGGATCTCGTCGGAGAAGTTCTGGTAGAAGCAGGGCTTCAGGGGGATGAACCTGGGCAGCGGCGGGAAGTTGTTCTCCTTTGCTGTTGGGACAAAACAAAACAAACACGAAAGTAACGCAACAGAAACGTATCTGGTAACAATCCTGGAGCCAGAAATCTGAGATCAAGGTGTCTCGGGGCCGCGCTTCCTCTGGAGGCTTAGCGAAGGAGCTTTCCTGCCTCTCCCAGCTTCTGAGGTTCATGGTCGCATGGCTCTGGCCTCTGCCTCCATCTCCACCCCTTTCATTTTTTTTTGAGACAGAGTTTCGCTCTTGTTACCCAGACTGGAGTGCAATGGCGCGATCTCGGCTCACCGCAACCTCCGCCTCCTGGGTTCAGGCAATTCTCCTGCCTCAGCCTCCTGAGTAGCTGGGATTACAGGCACCAGCCACCATGCCCAGCTAATTTTTTGCACTTTTAGTAGAGACGGGGTTTCACCATGTTGACCAGGATGGTCTCGATCTCTCGAACTCGTGATCTACCCGCCTCGGCCTCCCAAAGTGCTGGGATTACAGGCTTGAGCCACCGCGCCCGGCCACCTCTTTCATTTTTTTGAGACGGAGCCTCGCTCTGTTGCCCAGGCTGTAGTGCAGTGGCACAACCTGGGCTCACCACAACCTCTGCCTCCTGGGTTCAAGCAATTCTCCTGCCTCAGCCTCCCGAGTAGCTGGGACTGCAGGAGTGCGCCACCATGCCCAGCTAATTTTTGTATTTTTAGTAGAAACGGGGTTTCATCATGTTGGTCAGGCTGCTCTCCACCTCCTGACCTTGTGATTCACCTGCCTCAGCATCTCAAAGTGCTGGGATGACAGGCGTGAGCCACCGCACCCGACTCCAACTCTTCTGATAAATATACTAAGCACCGGACTGAGACTTCGCCCTGCTCCAGTATCTCTTTTTTTTTTCCTTTTTTTAAAAGACAAGGTTTCACCATGTGGGTCAGGCTGGTCTTGAACTCCAGACCACAGGTGATCCGCCTGCCTTGGCCTCCAAAGTACTTGGATTACAGGTGTGAGCCACCACGCCCGGCCCTTTTTTTTTTTTTTTTTTTTTTGAGTTAGAGTCTTGCTCTGTCACCAGGCTGGAGTGCAGTGGCGCGATCTTGGATCACTGCAACCTCCGCCTCCCAGGTTCAAGCAATTCTCCTGCCTCAGCCTTCCAAGTGGCAGGAACTACAGGCACCCACCACCATGCCTGGCTAATTTTTGTGTTTTTAGTAGAGACAGGGTTTCACCGTGTTGACCAGGATGGTCTACGATCTCTTGACCTCTTGATCTGCCCACCTCAGCTTCCCAAAGTGTTGGGATTGCAGGCGTGAGCTACTGCGCCTGGCCCATTACTTCATCTTTTTTTTTTTTTTTTTTTTTTTTTTGAGACGGAGTTTCGCTCTTGTTACCCTGGCTGGAGTGCAATGGCGCGATCTCGGCTCACCGCAACCGCCGCCTCCCGGGTTCAGGCAACTCTCCTTCCTCAGCCTCCTGAGTAGCTGGGATTACAGGCACGTGCCACCATGCCCAGCTAATTTTTTTGTATTTTTTTTTAGTAGAGACAGGGTTTCACCATGTTGACCAGGATGGTCTCGATCTCTCGACCTCCTGATCCACCCGCCTCGGCCTCCCAAAGTGCTGGGATTACAGGCTTGAGCCACCGCGCCCGGCCCATTACTTCATCTTAACTCCACTACATCTGCAAAGGCCATGTTCCCAAATGAGCTCCCAATCACGGGTTCCAGGGGTCCACACGGCCTCTGGGGGACGCAGCATGGCCTGGGAGACCCCTGGGAACTTTGGCTGAGCCAGCACTGCCTGCGGAAGCATCCCTGAGCACTCGCTGCAGCCAGAGGGCAGGAGGCCCATCCTCAGGGGCTCCACCTGCAGCGGGAGCTGACAGTACACGAGCGGGTGAGACCCGAAGGTCTCGGAGGAAAGGGCAGCCGTGCCAGTGTGGGCACCGGCGGGCGGTGCTTCAGGTCATGAGGCGGGGAAGGGAATGCGGTGAACTCCGCGGGGTGGGGCATGCAGGACGAGGGCATGGCAGCGCAGGAGCCTCGGGGTGAACTGCCGGGCACAGAAGCAGCAGAGAGCCCGGACAAAGGCAGGGTGAGTGCCCATGCTGAGGCCTCCCTGGCTTCACTCACACCCTTCCTGGCGTCGGAACGGACGACACAGGCGGCTCTGTAGCCCTGTCCCAGCCCCCAGCGAAGGCAAGAACCCAGCTGTGCTGAGCCGTGGGGCCAGAGAAGTCAGAAGCCAGGTGGGCCAGGAGGACACTGCATGGCCACGGCCAGGACCGAGGGCTGCCATGGAAACTGCCAGCGTCACCCTCCCGCCCGCACTGCTGGGGCTCCCAGGCCGGGAGGACTCACCTGACATCTCTTCCTCACCGACCGCCGCGGGCTGAAGCCTGCAGCCGCCTGGAAGAAGACAGTGACAGTCAGGGAACCCCAGGTCGCCCTGGGCAGGGCATTAACCACCCACCGTGGCTGGAGAGCCCCTCATCGTGCCCTGTACTCTGGGCAGAGCAGTGGGCTGCGCGGGTGCCACAGGCCTGACCTGACCCGACGTGCCGCCCCACGGGTTCCCTCCCTCGCTCGAGTATGCACCATCCTTGCTGGCAAAGGGGGAAGGGCCGGCTGCAGCCCTCCCACCCACCGCCCCAGCCAGGATGCCCCTCCCCTGCTGTCCTAGGCCCCCACGTGCCCCAAATCCCGGCTTCAGCCCACAAGGGATGGGTGCTGCAAGGCCTGACCTCCCAGCGAGTAACAGAACCAGGTGCCAGCTCACTGCTGTGTGACCTCAGGCTGGTCACATCACCTGCCTGGGCTACGGTTTTCACCCCGTGAACACTGCAGGGCCTAGGACCCCATCACATCCAAGTGGCACCACGGCCTTTCTGAAAGGGAACCCCAGAAGCGCACGCACCAGAGCAGCCTGACCCCAGCCTGCCAGCCACACACGACAGAGTCATCTAGCTGCTTCCATGGTCCTGGTGGCGGACCTGCCATTGGGAGGTGGGCCAGGCCAGCAGGGAAATGCCCAGTGCCCGTCGGGCATCACAGCACCTCAGGGTTGGAACCATCCCAGATCCTGGCAGGGAGCAGGCCTGAGGGCACCGGCACAGGCCGGAGCTGCCTCCCGCCCACAGGCAGGTGAGGAGGTTTGGAGGAGCCATGGCTTCCGACAACCCATCTGGGGAGGTGTCATGGGAGGTGGGGTGCCCCAGGCTCTTGGGACAGGACACTCTGTCCTCTGTCGGCCTCCTGGCCTCCTGCCCTCTTGCCCGTCAGGGGAAGGAGCTGAGCCCTGAACACCAAGCCTGGAGGACCAACTGCCACCCCCACCGCTGGGCATGCCTCTGCGGCTCCAGCCACATCAGGGACACTCCAGCCCGCCTCGGTCCCAGCCCCAGGTACACAGTCCCCTGCAGGTCTGGAGGGCTCCTGGTCAGCCGCGCTTTCTGTCGGCTGCACCAGCTCCCCACACAGGGCCCCCGCCTGCCGCACCCCGTCCCCCACAGGCTGGGGGCTCAGGGCAGGCCTGTGAGGGGGCTGAGAGACACCCTCGTGGTCATGCAATGGATGCCGCCAGATGGACATACAGGTGCTGCTCCACGTTCTGCAAACTTGGCTCCAGTCCCCACTGTGCTGCGGCCGGCAGGCATCAGCCCTTTGGGGTCCCCTGTTGCCACTTGTGTAGGACACTAAATGCCAGGGTCCCTCCTTGAGGTCGGTGGCCTGTGGGCTACACCTGGTGTCCACGCATCAGGCCCAGGCACTCCCGGAACCATGGGGACTCCAGAAGCCGGCAAGGAGGCAGCAGCTGGGGACCCTGCCCTACAGGAACCAGTGGAGGCGCCTCTGACCACGCGGCTCAGCAGCCCCTCTGCTTGGCCACCAGGCCCTGAACAGACCTCGCCCCACCAGGGAACCTGGCCACCAAGGCACACGCCAGTTAACAGACACCCACTTGGTTTTAGGCTGTTTATTTTCCCATCAGAGCTGTTTCCTGGCCGGAGAGACAGAGGGGACACTAAGGCAGTGAGGGCATCCGTGGAGATCTCCACAGGCTGGCGTTGGGTTGAGCCAAGAACTGAGTCCGGGAAAGCTCACTCCTCAGCTTAACACGGAAGGCAGCCCCCGGGGTCCCCGCTGGAGGCAATGTGTCCTTAAAATCCACGGAAAGGCTTGCACCAAGGAGGTTGAGGCCCAGTAAGTGCAGGAGAGGCGCCCCACGCCGGAAGCACGAAGGTCTGGAGACAGAGGGGCAGAGCCTACGTGTCGGGGTCCAGCCGGAGGCACTGCTCCTCCAGCACGCCGCGGAACACCTGGAATCGGTGGTTGAGGTCCGGCCGCGCGTGGATTCGGAAGCGGGTGCCCAAGGCGCCGTCGGGCGAGGGCGCGCCATAGAAGACGCGCAGGATGCGTGAGTGCACCAGGGCCATGGCGCACATGGCACAGGGCTCACGGGTCACATACAGGTCGTAGCCGGTGCACACGTAGGGGAGGCCGTCCTCGTCCGTATCCAGTTTGCGCACGGCTCCTGCGCGGACGCCGTGGGGGGCGGTGGCTGGCGCGAAGGAGCAGGCGGGGAAGGGCGCGAAGTCGTAGGTGCCGCGGCCCTGGCCGCGCGCCACGAGGTCCACGCACACCATGACAGCGTGCAGGAGGGGGCTGGCGGCGCTGCTGCAGTCGTGGGCGGTGGCCAGCACGTGGTCCGAGGCCGGGTCCACCACCACGGCGCCCACAGCCCGCAGGCCCCGTGCCGCTGCCCACCGGGCCGCCCGCACCGCCCGCTCCATGTGGCTCTGCATGGCGGCACGCTCCTGTGTGGAGAAGAGCCGCCCGGCCAGGGCGCTGGTCACCTGCTTGTCCTCGTGGAAAGATGTGGGCCAGTGGGCGCGGGCCTCCTCGAACTGGCTCCTGGTCAGAGGCGGCCGGGCGGGCACTGGCACCAGGAAGGGCTGCCCCAGGCCACTGGTGTCCACGGCTGGCCGTGGTAGGAGCTCGGCCAGCGAGCGTGGGCCAGAGGCCGGCCCGGCCAGACACAGCAGCATCTCCAGGGCGTGGGGGCTGCTGGCGTCGCGGCTGGGCCGCACCCGCTTGAGGTGAGGCTGGGCTGCGAGTGGGTGCAGGGCCGACACCTCCTTCAGGAGGCGAGAGGTCTGGCGCTTGTCCAGGACGGGCGCGGCGTAGGCCAGCACCAGCTCCACGTCCCCCGCCTGCTGCTCAGACAGGACTGGGAGGGCCTGCCACGGTGTGGGCTCAGGCTCCGGGCTCCCGGCCTCCGTGCGCTGGAGCTGCTCCAGGAGGCCCGAGGCGGGCTCCATCCTCAGCCAGGCTGACTGTGGGAGAGAGACGGGAGTAGGGGATCATCCGGCGGCTGGGAGCGGCTGGGGGCGCCAGGGAGTCCGTCCCAGGAGGCTGTGACTCCGCGAGGTGGGGCTTGAAGAGGCCAGTCCCAGGGCTATGCTCACTCATGTCCTGCTAACCCGTGGTTTGCACAGAGTTTAAATGGCCTTGGTTTTCAAAAGCGAAGACATGATTCACCTACTATGAGACAAGTCATTTTCTTTTTTTTTTTTTTGAGACGGGGTCTCCCGGTCACCCAGGCTAGAGTGCAGTGGCACAGTCTCAGCTCACTGCAACCTTTACCTCCTGGGTTCAAGCAATTCTCATGCCTCAACCTCCCGAGTAGCTGGGATTACAGGCACGCGCCACCACGCCCAGCTAATTTTTTTGTATTTTTAGTAGAGATGGGGTTTCACCACATAATTCAGGCTGGTCTTGAACTCCTGACATCAAGTGATCCACCCACCTCGGCCTCCCAAAATGATGGGATTACTGCACCCAGCCAAGACTGGTCATTTTCAAGTGTGCAATTCATGGCTAGGTGTGGCGGCTCACACCTTTAATCCCAGCACTACAGGAGGCTGAGGTGGGAGGATCACTTAAGCCCAGGACTACAAGACCAGCCTGGGCAATATAGCAAGACCCCATCTGTACTAAAAATCAAAAAATCAGCTGGGTATGGTGGTGCGCACCGCTGGCTCTCAGGTCTCAGCTACTCAAGAGGCTGAAACAGGAGAATCACTCAAGCCTGGAAATTTAAGGCTTCAGTAAGCTATAGTCGTGCCACTGCACTCCAGCCTGGGTGACAGAGCAAGATGCTGTCTCAAAAAAACAAAACAAAAAAAAAATGCTGAGCATGGTGGCTCACTTCTATAAGTCCAACACTTTGGGAGGCTGAGGCAGGCGGATCACAAGGTCAGTCAGGAGATCAAGACCACCTGGCTAACAAAGGGAAACCCTGTCTCTACTAAAAATACAAAAAAAAAAAAAAAAATTAGCAAGGCATGGTGGCAGGCGCCTGTAGTCCCAGCTACTTGTGAGGCTGAGGCAGGAGAATCACTTGAACCTGGGAGGTGGAGGTTGCAGTGAGCCGAGATCGTACCACTACACTCCAGCCTGGGTGACAGAGCGAGACTTTATCTGGGAAAAACAAAACAACCTCAAAAGCCACAAACAAGTGTCCTATTCTGTGGCTCTTAGTATGCTTGCAGTTGTGCGCTCATCACCACTATAAAATTCTAGAACACTCCATCACCTCCAAGAGAAAACTTGTCTAACTACCCACAGCACACACAGCAACCCAGGCAACCACTGATGTGATCTCCGGATCTCCAGATGCCAGAGCCTGGAAGCACAAGCCGTCAACAGGCAGTGCCTGGCTTCCAGACAGAAGAGCCACGTGGCCAGGAACCGAGCGCGACCCTTGGTCCTCTGGCCGCAAGGCGTACAATTCCACCGACACCTGCGCGAGCTGGAATCGGATGCCTCCCCCGCTGAGCCTCCAGGTGACTACACAGCCCTAGCTGACACCAGGGTTCCAGCCCGGTGAGACCCCACGCACAGGACCCAGCCACGTCACACCCCGGCCCCGACTCACAGAACCAGGAGCTGGTGGTGTTTTAAGTGTGCAGCTGCACAGTCTGCTATGCGGGGATAGAGAGCAAGCATGCCACGTGTGGGGAACACGGGGCCACCTCCCGGAACAGCACACAGTCTGGCCCTGACACCAAATGCTCACCTCTGGGTGGTTTCTGTAAACACTCGCCCGGCCCCACGCCCCAGGCAGCCGAGGGCTGGGAAAAGAAAGGACTCGGAGCACAAGCCACGGAACCTAAGCCCTGGAGCGCAGCCCTCCCCCGCGGGCCCAGCTCCCCATCCCTTGACCATGTTCCTGCAGCCGTGCTGGGCCCTGGCTGTTGGGTGGGGCAGGTAGCCACCTGGGTGGCCCTGCCTACTCAGTCACAGAGGAGGTCCTGGTTGGAATGGGGCTGGCGGGAGGAGCTGGGAACATCCCTGGGGCTCCTGCTAACATCCCTCACTGCCAGGCACTGTGCCAAGGTGGCTCTCCGGTGAGAACCTCTGGCCTGACATCACCAGCACGTGACCATTCCTGCCACTGGCACAGGTGAGGACGGGAGGCAGTGGGGGCCTCCAGGGGAGAGGAACGTCTGGCAGGGTCACCCGGCTCTCAGGATCCCTCACCAGAGGGAAGCCTGCCCTAGGGGGGCAGACAGCAGAGCAGAGAGGCAGGGGCCGGGATAGGCAGCCTGCAGGGACTGCTCACAGACCCTGGTGGGTGGTGCTTCTGGGTCCCAGATCTCTGCCATCCACCCCACCTGACCATCCCCAAACCACTGTCTGGGCTGGCCGGTCCTGTGCTCCCGCAGACTCATACCGCAGGCTTGAGGCTGAGATTACAGGCGTGAGCCAGCATGCACAGCACACGGTTTTGTTTTTATTTTTGTTTTTTGAGACGCCGTTTCACTCTGTGGTCCAGGCTGAAGTACAGTGGGGCGATCTCGGCTCACTGCAACCTGTGTCTCCTGCGTTCAAGTGACTCTTCTGCCTCAGCCTCCCGAGTAGCTGGGATTACAGGCACCCACCACAACCCTGGGCTAATTTTTTGTATTTTTAGTAGAGACAGGGTTTCCCTATATTGGCCAAGCTGGTCTCGAACTCCTGACCTCAGGTGATTTGCCTACCTAGGCGCCTTCCAAAGGGCTGGGATTACAGGTGTGAGCCACCGCGCCTCAGATGGTGCTGGAGCTCCCCTCAGATGATCTGAACATGACTCTGGACAATCCTGAACACCAGGCCCGCCCGGACCACACATTCCCACCGGTGTGGACAGATCCTCCCGCAAACAGGGATGTGTCTGAATCACTGTGGAACCACGGGCTGTGGCCGCTGCTCCTCGTGATGCCTTACCCAGTTCATGCCTCAGCCGCTGGGGCACCCCACAGATGGGGGACCAGCACCCAGTGTAACTCCGGACAGTGACCTCGGAGGGTACGCTGAAGCGGCCCCAGCACTGCCTGAAGCTCACAACTGCGACACAGCACAGAAGCGGAGGTGCAGGGGGAGCCCTGAATGCAAAGCTTGGAGGTGGTGCCCACGGCAGCCGACTCGCTGGGCCCTCCAGACATGCACACCACACGCCACCAGGACCACAAAGCCCACGCGGCCCGGCAGGGCCACAAACACTTCACTGTCTCCAGGGTTAAAGACAAACGCAGCTTCGGCTTGTCCCTATAAGAGTATAACCTCTGATGAAAAACAAACAAAAAGACCTGGAGAGGAGGCAGCTGCTGGGACAGCGCAGGCTGGGCCCGCCACACCCTGGACTGGAGGTAGAACTTCTGGGACCAGCTGTGCACCGTGGCTCACGCCTATAATCCCAGCACTTTGGGAGGCCGAGGCGGGCGGATCAGGAGGTCAAGAGATTGACACCATCCTAGCCAACATGGAGAAACCTGGTCTCTACTTAAAATATAAAATTAGCCAGGCGTGGTGGTGCATGCCTGTAATCCCAGCGACTCGGGAGGCTAAGGCAGAAGAACACTCGAACCCAGGAGGAAGAGGTTGCAGTGAGCCAAGACCACAACACTGCACTCTAGCCTGGGCAACAAGAGCAAAACTTTGACTCAAAACCTCAACACACACACACACATAAACACACACACACACTCACACTCACTCTCTCTCTCTCCCCCCCAGCTACTCAGGAGGCTGAGGCAGGAGAATCACCTGAACCCAGGAAGTGGAGGTTGCAGTGAGCCGAGATGTCACCGATGCACTCCAGCCTGGGTGACAGAGCGAGACTCTCAAAAAAAAAAAAAAAAAAAAATCCCAGACAGGCACAGGGCTCAGGGTGATTGACTGTCCCGGGGCAGGGTGGGCTCAACTACCAGTGCAGCTCCCAGCCACCACTGTGGCCCAGGAGCATGACGCACGCCTGCAGTGACTGCCCCAACAGAGGGGCCACCTGACCCTCCCTCCCAGGAGTACAGGCCACCCACGTCCCAGCAGAACACAGCCCCCAGCCTGGGCTGGCTCTGAGCAGGGACCTGTACTGCCAGAGCTTCAGGCAGGTGAGTCAGGCCCTGGGTGGGGACAACCCTTGAGAACTGGAGGCTGGGAGGCCATTATCTAAGCCCACAGATGAGGATGCCAAGGTCAGCGCTGGGACCTGGGTGTCCACCCAGGAAACACACCTGGTGCTGGACCTGCCCTAGAGGTGTTGAGCCCAGCACAGTCACTTCCCGGCTTCGAGAGCTTAGGCACCAGTCCTGACCCCTCCAAGCCTCAGCTTCCACCCCTGTGAAATGGGAACTGCCACTCTGCCTTTTTTTTAAGGCAGGGCTGTCAAAAGCTGAAGAGAAAGTGGGAGGCGCCTGACCATCTCCAGCAGAGTCCAGGAAGGCTCCTCGAAGGCAGTGACCCACAGCCTGGCCTGGAAGGCTGGGGAGACCAGGGAGAGAACACCAAGGAGGAGGAGGCCATAATGCTCACTTCCAAGGCACGCCAAATAGTCTGCCTGACGTCTTGTTTTTTTTTTTTTTTTTTGAGACGGAGTTTTGCTCTTGTTACCCAGGCTGGAGAACAATGGCGCGATCTGGGCTCACCACAACCTCCGCCTCCCGGGTTCAGGCAATTCTCCTGCCTCAGCCTCCTGAGTAGCTGGGATTACAGGCACGCACCACCATGCCCAGCTAATTTTTTGTAATTTTAGTAGAGACAGGGTTTCACCATGTTGACCAGGATGGTCTCGATCTCTTGACCTCATGATCCACCCACCTCGGCCTCCCAAAGTGCTGGGATTACAGGCTTGAGCCACCGCGCCCGGCCAGTTTCTTTCTTTTTTTTTTTTTTTGAGACAGGATCTCACTCTCAGTCGCCCAGGCTGGAGTCCAGTGACCGGATCTCGGCTCACTGCAACCCGCACCTCCCAGGTTCAAGTGATTCCCCTGCCTCAGACTCCTGAGTAGCTGGGACAACAGGCATGTGCCACCACGCCCAGCTGTTTTTTTTTTTTTTTGTAAATAAATATGGGGTTTCATCATGTTGGTCAGGCTGGTCTTGAACTCCTGACCTCAGGTGATCCACCTGCCTTGGCATCCAAAGTGCTTGGATTACAGGTGTGAGCCACCGTGCCCGGCCGTTTTTGTTTTTTTTTTTGAGACAGAGTTTTATTTCGTTGCCCTCACTATAGTGCAGTGGTGCGATCTTGGCTCACTGCAACCTCCAACTCCCAGGCTGAAGCAATTATCTGAGGCCTCAGCCTCCCGAGTAGCTGGGATTACAGGTTCATGCCATCGTGCCCTGCTAATTTTTCTTTCTTTCTTTCTTTTTTGTGTATGTTTTTAGCAGAGATGAGGTTTCACCATCTTGGCCAGGCTGGTCTTGAACATGGCCTCCCAAAGTGCTGGGATCACAGGCATCAGCCACTGTGCCAGGCCTATTTTTTAATTTTTGTAGAGACAGGGTTTCACCATTATCAGCCAGTCTGGTCTCCAACTCCTGACCTCATGATCCACCCACCTCGGCTTCCCAAAGTGCTGGGATTACAGGCGTGAGCCACTTCGCCCGGCCTGGGACTTGTTTCTTCACACATATATATTTTATTTACTTATTTTCAGACAGGGTCTCACTCTGTTGCCCAGGTTGGAATGCAGTAGTGCCATCAAAGCTCACTGCAGCACCAACCTCCTGGGCTCAAGGAATCCTCCTGCCTCAGACTCCCGAGTAGCTGGTCCACAGACATGTGCCACCACGCCTAAGTTTTTTTTTTTGAGAGTCTCAATAGGTTGCCCAGGCTGGAGTGCAGTGGTGCAATCTCGGCTGACAGCAACCTCCGCCTCCCAGGTTCAAGCGATTCTCCTGCCTCAGCGTCCACAGTAGCTGGGATTATTACAGGTGCGCACCACCATGCCCGCCTAATTTTTGTATTCTTAGTAGAGACGGGATTTCACACGTTGGCCAGGCTGGTCTCGAATTCTGGACAAGTAATCCACCGGCATTGGCCTCCCAATGTGCTGGGGTCACAGGCACGAGCCACCGCAGCCGGCCATCCTTGTTTCCACGGTGTGGATCATGTTTCTGGCCACCCTACGAGGAGGCCTTCTCTGCATGACAGCAAGGAACCTCGGCCCTCGGGGTAGGGTGTGGGAGAGGACTGGGGGGCCACGTGACCGTAAAACCCTAAAAACCCACACTCTAGGTTAACGATGAGGAATGATGGTCAATTTGGGGATGTGCAAAGGACTAGGGAAATCTCCACCTAAAGGCAAACCCGAGCTGGGGAGGCGGGACGCGAAGGCGGAGGAAACCCGCGAACTTGCAGTCCGAAGGCAGGGGACTGGCGGCCATGACCCAGAGCCACCGGAAGCAGCTGGAGTGCACGGGGTCTTCCGCCCGGGCCGTTGGGGCGCGCACGCGCAGAAAGGCGCCGGGACCGGGGGCAACGCTGTCCTGAGGCCCCCCCACCCCCGCCAGGCTCGCGCGCAGGCGCAGCCGCGCCGCCTCCCCACGTCGCCCGCCCGCCCGCCGCCCGAGACACGCGTGAGGCTGGCCCGAGCCCCTCATTTTCGCCCGACGGCCGGCCGGCGCCCCTCACCGCCGAGAAGCCCCCACGTCCACCCCTACTCTCCCTCCGTGGGAGCCTAAGCCTAGAGAACCCGACACCTCGGGGCCGCGCGCTTACCTGAGGGACGCGGGCGCGGGCGCTGCGCTTCGCCAAGTCTTAGCAACCGGCCTGCCCCGCCTCGTCTCCGCCTGAAGCCGCGGAGCACGACGGGAGCGTAGTTCCAGGGGCGGGGTCGGCGCGAGGCAGTGGTGGGGTCAGGACTGCAATTCCCAGCATGGATTGCGCGCCACCCCCTCGCCCCGCCTCCCCACTAGCACTGCGCTCACATGACCTTCCGGGGACGGGGCGGGGCGGGGCGGGGCCGCTGGGCTGAGCGAGCTCTGAGTTTACCGGTTCGAATCCCATCAGTCGGCCTGGGAAATCTCGGAACCCGGGGATCTTTGGGAAGTCAGCAGAGTGGGGAGGATGAAGTAGAGGCGGGGGACACGACACCCATCCTCTGAGACCGGGATGGGGCCAGGTTCCAGTTCTGCCTGTTACTGAACTCCGGATCTGGGGACTGGACCCGGTTCAGGCTTGGGTTTTCCCATCAGTACCACAGGTGAAGGAGACCTCTTGCATCTCCTGGGCCAAATATGCACACTTTTTTTTTTCTTTTTCTTTTTCTGCTTTTGAGATAGAGTCTCACTCTGTCACCCAGATTAGAGTTCAGTTCTCGGCTCACTGCAACGTCCAGTTCCCGGGTTCAAGCGATTTCCGGCTAGTTTTTGTATTTTTAGTAGAGAAGGGGTTTCACGGCTGGGCACGGTGGCTCACGCCTGTAATCCCAGCGCTTTGGGAGGTCCAGGCAGGCGGATTACCTGAGGTCACGAGTTCGAAACCAGTCTGGCCAGAATGGTTAAACCCCCGTTTTTTAAAAAATAGTAGAGTCCTCGAAGGCTAGCAAGCTAGCATCACGTCGTGCGAGTCGTCTATGGTTCTGGGGTACTGGGTTATTCGCGGGCTGGTGCACGCCATCCGCCTGCTCCTGGAGTTCACAGATACCTCCTACAAGGAGAAACGTTACACATGCGGGGAAGCTCCTGACTGTGATGGAAGCCAATGGCTGGATGTGAAAATCAAGCTGGATGGAGTTTCCTAATCTGCCTTACCTCCTGCATGGGAAGAACAAGATCACCCAGAGCAATGCCATCTTCCTATATCGCTGGCACGCAGGATACGTGTGGTGAGACTGCAGAAGAAAAGATTCGAGTGGTCATCGTACAGAACCAAGTAATGGATTTCCGCATACAACCGATAAACCTCTGTTAACAGCTCTGACCGCGAAACACTGAAGCCTCAGTATTTGGAACAGCTGACTGGACAACTAAAACGATCCTCCATGTTTTTGGGGAAATTCTTGTTGGTTTGCAGGGGAAACGCTCACCTATGTGGACTTTCTCACCTATGATGTCTTGGATCAGAACCGTATATTTGAGCCCAAGTGCCTGGATGAGTTCCCAAACCTGAAGGCTTTCATGTGCCGTTTTGGGGCTTTGGAGAAAATCGCCGCCTACATCCAGTCTGATAACTTCTTCAAGATGCCGATCAACAAGATGGCCTCACTGGGCAACAAGCCTGTCTGCTGAGCAGGACGCAGACCTGCAGAGCTGCTTCTGTTTCATCCTGTCCCTAAGGGGTCAGTCTTTCTCCGCTCTTTTCAATAAATAACATTTAGGTTAAATAATAATAATAATAGAAGTTAGAGAAGGGGTTTCCCCAAAACATGCACAGTTTATAGGCAATTTGTTAGTGGTTCCATCTGAACAAGTTTAACCAAGTGGTTTGTTTTTGTTTTTGTTTTTATTTTGAGACGGATGGCGCGATCTCAGCTCACCAAAACCTCCGCCTCCTGGGTTCGGGCAATTCTCCTGCCTCAGCCTCCTGAGTAGCTGGGATTACAGGCACACACCACCATGCCCAGCTAATGTTTTGTATTTTTAGTAGAGATGGGGTTTCACCACGTTGACCAGGATGGTCTCGATCTCTTGACCTCTTGATCTACCCACCTCGGCCTCCCAAAGTGCTGGGATTACAGGCGTGAGCCACCGCGTCCGGCCTAACCAAGTGGTTTTCAACGGGAGGACATTTGTCACCCCCTCCCCACACAAAGGGACGGTGCCTGGTCGTAAACAGCTCAGGCTCGGATGCCTGAGGTTTGACAAACCAGTAAGGAGGAAAAACTACAGCAAAAAGAAGGTAACTTCATTTTTGGAGTTCGCAATGGGGAAGCAGCCAGCGTTGGCTTCCAGAAACCCCTTCAAACTGTTGACTAGGGTGAAGGGCTCACAAAGGGGCACTTGGAAGGGAGGGTGTGCAGGAGAGGTGCTGAGTATAAGCTCTGTGTGCTCATGAATTTTGGTGGCTGAAAGTGTGGGCTGGCCTCATCCTAATAAGTGTGGGGTTATGGATTGCCTTAAGGAATTCTCTGGGATTTTGCAAGTGGGTCCCTGTGCTTGGTCTGTCTCAAGGTTACCTCCTGGAACTTTGAAGTAATCACGTAATTAGATACATGCATACAGTTAGGTAAACTTGCAGCGTAGGGGAGTTTATGGTGAGAAAGGAGAGGACATGGTCTTTCAAAGAAAGTGCTGGACGCAGTGCCTCACACCTGTAATCCCAGCACTTTGGGAGGCTAAGGTGGGTAGATCACCTGAGGTCAGGAGTTCAAGACCAGCCATGGCCAAGAGGGTGAAACCCAATCTCTACTAAAAATGGGAATTAACCAGGTGTGTGGGCAAATGTCTGCAGTCCCAGCTATTTGGGAGGCTGAGGCAGGAGAATTGCTTGAACCTGGGAGACAGTTTGCAGTGACCAGCCATTGCACTCTACCCTGGGAAAGAGCAAAACTCTGTCTCAAAAAAAAAAAAAAAAAAGTGCATTTCAGGCCAGGTATGGTACTCACCCCTGTTATCCCAGCACTTTGGTAGACCGAGGCAGAAGAATCATGTGAGGCCAGGAGTTCAAGACCAGCCTGGGCAATATAGTGAGATCCTATCTCAAAATACAAAAATTAGCCAGGAGTGGTCAGATGCCTGTAGTCCCAGCTACACGGTAGGCTGAGGCGGGAGGATCGCATGAGCCAGGAGGCGGAGGCTGCAGTGAGCCGTGATTGCACCACTGCACTCCAGCCTGGGGACAATGGGAATGAGACACTATCTCAGAAAAAATAAAAGAATATTTCAAGGCTGTAGTGTATGACTACAGAGGAAAAAAAATAGGTTTCTGCAGTAAGCATCAAGGTTACATCTTGAGACTAGAAGTAAAGAAAAAAAGGAAAAGTTTTTTGCATTTTTTTTTTTCAAGACGGGGTTTCACCATGTTGGTCAGGCTCGTCTTGAACTCCCGACCTCAGGTGATCTGCCCGCCTTGGCCTCCAAAGTGCTTGGATTACAGGCATGAGCCACCACGCCTGGCCCCCCCGCTCCACTTTTTTTTTACGACTCAGTCTCGCTCTTGTCCACCAGGCTGGAGTGTAATGACTGGATCTCAGCTCACTGCAACCTCCGCCTCCCGAGTTCAAGCAAACTTCCTGCCTCAGCCTCCCAAGTAGCTGGGATTACAGGCGCCTGCTACCATGCCCTGCTAATTTTTGTATTTTTAGTAGAGACGGGGTTTCACGGTAATGGTCAGGCTGGTCTTGAACTCCTGACCGCAGGTGATCTGCCGGTCTCAGCCTCCCAAAGTGCTAGGATTACAGGCGTGAGCCATCATGCCAGGCCGAAATTTTACAGTGTGTTTCAGGCCAGACTTGGTTATAGGGAGACATATGTGGTTGTCAGGATTGGGGAGGAGCTCCTGGTATGGAGTGGGTGGAGGCCAAGGATGCTGTCCAGCCCCCAGCAGTGCCTAGGACAACTCCACCCCAGAGAATGATCCCTCCCAAATGTCAGCAGTGCAGAGCGGGAGACCCTGTGTTAATGGTTTGGGAAAATAATAGCGTTTGCCCTCTGCTCACAGTAGACACCTGAATAAACGCCCAAAGGAGCAAGCTATGTAAACCAGGGGAACCCCCCAGCTCCTGGGACTCTCCTCCTCTCTCCCTCCCCACTTAGGGTGTAGATTTCAATGTGTGCCGCCTCCTGGGACCTCAGCAGGGCAGAGGATGGTGGGACGCAGGGTCTCTGTCAGAGGTCTGTGGAATCCCCTAATACAGGGGTGATTTTGCCCCCAGGGGACACCGGGCAATGTCTGGGGATATTTGTTGCTGTCATGACTGGGGGTGCTCCCGGCATGCAGTGGGTGGAGGCCAGGGACACTGCTCAGCTCCGTGCAGTGCCTGGGACGGCCCCACCCCAGAGACCAACCCCACCCCAGTGCCAACTGTGCAGACGCTAGGAAACACTAATTTAACTCCATTGCTCAAATAAGACGGTCAATTCATGTCATGTTTAAGGGGAAATCAGCTGCTGTTTTTCCGTTTTCTGTCCGTGTCCTTGGGTACATTGTTGCCTGACTCCAGTGAGAACCAAGGAGTTTCCTGCCAGGATCATCAGGAGTCCTTGCTGGTATGGGATGGCTGGTGGAAGACCCTTCTCTTGTCTGTGGCCGCTCATACCCCAGCTCCTCAGCCATCCAGGACCAGGACTGGGGTGGGCGGGTGGGGGGGGAACGTGAGTTTTTCCCGGTAGTGTGCTAATCATTGCCTGGTCTCCTGACATGTTCATGGATAAAACAGCACTCCAGGCACCGGGCGTGGTGGTCACACCTGTAATCCCAGCACTATGGGAGGCTGAGTCGGGTGGATCGCAAGGTCAGGAGTTCAAGACCAGCCTGACCAACCCGGTCTCTACTAAAAATAGAAAAATTAGCCGGGCATGGTGCTGCACCCCTGTAATCTTAGTTACTTGGGAGGCTGAGGCAGGAGAATCACTCTAACCTGAGAGGCACGGGTTGCAGTGAGCCGAGAGGGCACCATTGCATTCCAGCCTGGGCAACTCCATCTCAAAAAAGAAAAAAACAGAACAGCACTCTAGGAACCTATTTCCCTCTCAGCTAGTTGCTTTTTTTCTTTTCTAAATAAAAACTCAGACTGCTGTGAGTTTTACTTTTTCTTTATTTAGCTTAAATACACATCTCCCCATCCCTGGATGTGTCACGCAAACTAGCCAAGAGCCTCTGTTTTCCTGATTTGTTTAAAAAAAAAAAAAAAAGACAGCCTTTATTTGGTAAGTCATTAAATCCAAAGCCTAGATTTTCTGTTCCTAAAAAAAATGAATCTAGGCCAGGCGTGATGGCTCATGCCTGGAATTCCGGCACTTTGGGAGGCTCAGGCATGAGGTTTGCTTGAGGCCAGGAGTTTGAGACACACGTTGCCATCTCTGCAAAAAAAAAAAAAAGGAAAAAAGAAATTACTGGGTCCGGCGGGGCACTCCTGTCATACTCAGGGAGCTGAGATGAGAGGATCACTTGAGTCCAGGAGGTCGAGGCTGAAGTGAGCTCTGATTGCACCACTGCACTCCAGTTGGCTAATTTTTGTATTTTTAGTAGACGGGGTTTTACCATGTTGCCCAGGCTAGTCTCAAACTCCAAACCTCTGGTGATCCACCCAACTCAGCCTCCCAGAGTGCTGGGATTGAGCCAACATGCCCGGCCTTCTTTGGGTTTTTTTGTTTTGCTTTGGGGCTCAAGCTAGTTTGAGTGATGATTTCAGCCTCTACTGATAGGACCGTTTTTTTGTTTGTTTTATGTTTTTGTTTTTTTTTTTTGAGACAGAGTCTCGCTCCGTTGCCAGGCACCAGGCTGGAGTGCAGTGGCGCCATCTCGGCTCACTGCAACCACCGCCTCCCGGGTTCAGGCAATTCTCCTGCCTCAGCCTCCTGAGTAGCTGGGACTACAGGCACACGCCACCACGCCCAGCTAATTTTTGTATTTTTAGTAGAGACCGAGTTTCACCATGTTGGCCAGGATGGTCTGGATCTCTTGACCTCGTGATCCACCTGCCTCAGCCTCCCACAGTGCTTGGATTACAGGTGTGAGCCACTGATCCTGGCAGGACTGTTTTTGTCTTTGTTTTTGTTTTTTTGAGATGGAGTTTCACTCTTGTTACCCAGGCTGGAGTGCAATGGCGCGATCTCGGCTCACCGCAACCTCCGCCTCCTGGGTTCAAGCAATTCTCCTGCCTCAGCCTCCTGAGTAGCTGGGATTACAGGCATGCGCCACCAAGCCCAGCTAATTTTTGTATTTTTAGTAGAGACAGGGTTTCACCATGTTGACCAGGATGGTCTCAATCTCTTGACCTCGTGATCCACCCGCCTCGGCCTCCCAAAGTGCTGGGATTACAGGCGTGAGCCACTGCGCCCGGCCTAGGACCGTTTTTGTTTTTTTTTTTTTTTTGGTAATTGACATTGTTCTTTATCCAGAACCTTTCAAAAGTAACCTGATTAACAGCTGAGTGGGCTGGCTCACACCTGTAATCCCAGGACTTTAGGAGGCAGAAGCTGAAAAATTGCTTGGATCAGCCTGGGCAACATACAGAGACCCTGTCTCTTCTTTTCTTTCTTTCTTTGTTTTATTTTATTTTATTTTATTTTATTTTTTTGAGACGGAGTTTCGCTCTTGTTACCCAGGCTGGAGTGCAATGGAGCGATCTCGGCTCACCGCAACCTCCGCCTCCTGGGTTCAGGCAATTCTCCTGCCTCAGCCTCCTGACTAAGGTGGGATTACAGGCACGCACCACCATGCCCAGGTAATTTTTTGTATTTTTAGTAGAGACAGGGTTTCACTGTGTTAGCTAGGCTGGTCTCGAACTCCTGACCTCACGATCTGCCTGTCTAGGACTCCCAAATCGCTGGGATTACTGGCATCAGCCACTGCACCTGGCCATCCCTTTCTTAAAAAAGAAAAAAAAGGCCGGGCACGGTGGCTCAAGCCTGTAATCCCAGCACTTTGGGAGGCCGAGGCGGGTGGATCACGAGGTCAAGAGATCGAGACCATCCCGGTCAACATGGTGAAACCCCGTCTCTACTAAAAATACAAAAAATTAGCTGGGCATGGTGGCACATGCCTGTAATCCCAGCTACTCAGGAGGCTGAGGCAGGAGAATTGCCTGAACCCAGAAGGCGGAGGTTGCGGTGAGCCAAGATCGTGCCATTGCACTCCAGCCTGGGTAACAAGAGCGAAACTCCATCTCCAAAAAAAAAAAAAAAAGAAAAAAAAAAGTAAGTTTGGGTGCAGTGACTCATCCCTGTAATCCCAGCACTTGGGAGGCTGAGGCAGGCAGATCACCTGAGGTCGGGAGTTTGAAACCAGCCTGACCAACATGGAGAAACCCCATCTCTACTAAAAATACAAACAAAAAACAAAAAACAAAAAACAACATGTAGCCTGGAATGGTGGTGCCTGTAGCCTCGGCTACTCAGGAGGCTGAGGCAGGAAAATGCTTGAACCCGGGAGGCAGAGGGTATGGTGAGCCAAGATCACACCATTGCTCCAGTCTGTGCAACAAGAATGAAACCCTTCTGAAAAAAAAAAGAAAGAAAGAAAGAAAGAAACAATGTTTTGAATTATGAAAAGAAATATTTTTAGACAGTGTAATGAAAACAGAAAAAAATTAATAAAGTGAAAACAAATGGCCGGGTGCGGTGGCTCACGCCTGCAATCCCAGCACTTTGGGAGGCTGAGGCAGGCAGATCACGAGATCAAGAGATTGAGACCACCGTGGCCAACATGGTTAAACCCCATCTCTACTAAAAAATACAAGAAAATGAGCTGGGTGTAGTGGGGCGCGCCTGTAGTCCTAGCTACTCAGGAGGATGAGGCAGGAGAATTGCTTGAACTCGGGGGGCAGAGATTGCAGTGAGCTGAGATGGCACCACTGCACTCCCACATCACGCCTGACGACAGAGTGAGACTCTGTCTCAAAAAATAAAAAATAAAATAAAAAATAAAGTAAAATAAGGCCGGGCGGGGTGGCTCACTTGAGGTCAGTGAGCTCACTTGAAGGTGGGTGGATCACTTGAGGTCAGGAGTTCAAGACCAGCCTGACCAACGTGGTGAAACCTCATTAAAAAAAAAAAAAAAAAAAAAAAAAAAAAAAAAAAAAAAAGCTAGGTGCGGTGGCTCACGCCTGTAATCCCAGCACTTTGGGAGGCTGAGGCGGTTGAATCACGAGGTCAAGAGATCGAGACCATCCTGGTCAACATGGTGAAACCCCATCTCTACTAAAAATACAAAAAATTAGCTGGGCATGGTGGCGCGTGCCTGTAATCCCAGCTACTCAGGAGGCTGAGGCAGGAGAATTGCCTGAAGCCAGGAGGCGGAGGTTGCGGTGAGCTGAGATCGCGCCATTGCACTCCAGCCTGGGTAACAAGAGCGAAACTCCGTTTCAAAAAAATAAATAAATAAAAAATAAAAAAATAAAAGAGATGGAGTCTTGCGCTGTCGTCCAGGCTGGAGCGTAATGGTGCCATCTCGGCTCACCGCAACCTCTGCCTCCCAGGTTCAGGTGATTCTCCTCCCTGAGTCTCCTGAGTAGCTGGGATTACAGGTACCTGCCACCACGCCCAGATAATTTTTTGTATTTTTAGTAAAGACGGGATTTCACTATGTTGGCCAGGCTTGTCTTGAACTCCTGACCTCAGGCAATGCACTCACCTGAGTCTCCCAAAGTGCTGGGATTACAGGCATGAGCCACTGTGCTCAGCCTATTATTTTCATTTTAAAACTCAGGAAACAGAGGTACAGCCTCCTAACCATGCAGTTGTCTTTCCTCACATCCACTGCCCTGTGGGGTATTTTCTTTCTTTTCTTTTCTTTTTTTTTTTTTTTTTGAGACGGAGTTTCACTCTTGTTACCCAGGCTGGAGTGCAATGGCACGATCTCGGCTCACCGCAACCTCTGCCTCCTGGGTTCAGGCAATTCTCCTGCCTCAGCCTCCTGAGTAGCTGGGATTACAGGCACGTGCCACCATGCCCAGCTAATTTTTTGTATTTTTAGTAGAGACGGGGTTTCACCATGTTGACCAGGATGGTCTCGATCTCTCGACCTCGTGATCCACCCGCCTCAGCCTCCCAAAGTGCTGGGATTATAGGCTTGAGCCACCGCGCCCGGCTCTCTTTTCGTTTTTTTTGAGACGGAGTCTCATTCCATCACCCAGGTTGGAGCTCAATGGCGTGATCTCCACTCACTGCAACCTCCACCTCCAGGGTTCAAGAGACTCTCCTGCCTCAGCCTCCTGAGTAGGTGGGATTACAGGCACCCGCCACCATGCCCGGCTAATTTTTTGTGTTTTTAGTAGAGCCGGGGTTTCACCGTGTTGGTCAGGATGGTCTCGATCTCGTGACCTTGTGATCGGCCGCCTCGGCCTCCCAAAGTGCCGGGATTGCAGGTGTGAGCCACCGCACCCGGCCCTGCAGATTATTTTCTGGGTATGGGGTGGTTATGAGGCTGTGTTCCCTCTAGCTCACCAACACCCCAGGCAGGGGTCCCCATCGGTCTAGGTCTATGCTGTGCCTGAAGCATTACTAAAAACAGGGCCCTGCCCTTCGAGGGAGACTGTACGTGCAAGCTGGGAGGATTCTGGGGCCAGACTCGCACCCACCCACAGGGCAGATGGTCCAGCTGCTTCTCTCCAAAGCCCTGGCCAGGACGGATGTGGGTGTCCGCCGGGAGCTCCATTGCAAGCCGTTTATGTTCACTCTCTCCTGGCATAACCTTTTATTTTATTGTGAGGGGAGGACGTCTTACTGATCTGAGTGTCTGCTTTGCCAGGGCAGGGCGTTTTTGCGTTTTTTAATTTTTTCAGACGGAGTCTTGCTCTCTTGGGCAGGCTGCAGTGTAATGGCAGGATCTTGGCTCACTGCAACGTCTGCCTCCCGGGTTCAAGTGATTCTCCTGCCTTGGCCTCACCACACCCAGCTAATTTTTGATTTTTAGTAAAGACAGGGTTAATCATGGTGGCCAGTCTGGTCTCAAATTCCTGACCTCTGGTTATTCACTTGCCCCAGTTTCCCAAAGTGCCAGGATTATAGGCGTGAGCCACCGTGCCCGGCCCTGGTGGATTGTTTTTTTTTTTTTTTTTGAGACAGAATCTCACTCTGTCACCCAGGCTGGAGTGTAATGGTGCGATCTCAGCTCACTGCAACCTCCACCTCCCAGGTTCAAGCAATTCTCCTGCCTCAGCCTCCTGAGTAACTGGGATTACAGGTGCACACCACCATGCCTAATTTTTGTGTTTCTAGTAGAGACAGGGTTTCACCATATTGGCCAGGCTTGTCTTGAACTCCTGACCTTGTGATCCATCTGCCTCGGACTCCCAAAGTGCTGGGATGACAGGCGTGAGTCATGGCACCCAGCAGTGTTTTCTGTTTGTTTTTGTTTTTGTTTTGTCACGGTCTGGCTCTGTCACCCGTGCTAATTTTTGTTGCGGTTGAAATTTTTGTAGAGACGAGGTCTCTCTGCGTTGCCTGGGCTGAACTTTGGTTCTCTGTGATGTCCCTGTTCTCCAGCACGCATGAGTGCAGGCTTGTTGCTACTATTCTGGCCGGGCAAATGGGATCACCCCTGCCTCCCCTGGGAGCCCTGCAGCAGCCTCCCAACCCTCCCAAGATCAAGTGGGCACGGTTGCCACCTGTCGACCAAAGGCGGCCGCACCGGGTCCCAGGGTTGGGGCCGGATGCTGGAAGCAGATACTCAGAGCCCTTCCCAGAAGGTCCACACCCGCCATGCTTGGCTGGACAGGCGACAGTCCTGGCTGGAGAACCAGAGAAGAATCACACTCCCCGACCAGCAGCTCGGAAGTGAAAAAGCCCTGCTGACATTGGGGTCAAACATGGAGTCTGCTGCCCCCTGCTCACACCGGACAGACCCCCAGGATCAACTCCTAACGGGGCAGATGGTGTGAACCCCGGCACTCCCTCCCCTCCCGCTCCCCACGCAGGGAGTGAACTTTCTCCTTTCTTTTCTTTCTTTCGTTCTTTCTTTCTTTCTTTCTTTCTTTCTTTCTTTCTTTCTTTCTTTCTTTCTTTCGTCTTTCTGTCTTCCTTTTCTTTCTTTCTTTCTTTCTTTTTCTTTTTTTTTTTTTTTTGAGACGGAGTTTCGCTCTTGTTACCCAGGCTGGAGTGCAATGGCCCAATCTCGGCTCACCGCAACCTCCAACTCCTGGGTTCAGGCAATTCTCCTGCCTCACCCTCTGAGTAGCTGGGATTACAGGCACGCGCCACCATGCCCAGCTAGTTTTTTTTTTGTGTGTGTATTTTTAGTAGAGACGGGGTTTCACCATGTTGACCAGGATGGTCTCGATCTCTTGACCTTGTGATCCACCTGCCTCAGCCTCCCAAAGTGCTGGGATTACAGGCTTGAGCCACTGCGCCCAGCCAAAAGAAATGTTTTTTATAGAGATGGGGGTCTCGCTATGTTGCCCAGGCTGGTCTCAAACTTCTGAGCACCAGTGATCCTCCTGTCTTGGCCTCTCAAAGTGTTTGGATGACAGGCTGATGCCACTGTGCTCACCCCACTCCCCTAGACAGAAGTTTTAAATACGTTATTAGGTTCAGGTGATGTCCTGAGGGTGGGCCCACATCCAATCTGACTTGTTTCTTTTTAAGAAGAGGCGATTGGGCCAGGCCAGGTGGCTCATGTTTATAATCCTAGCAAGTTGGGAGATTGAGGTTAAGAGGATTGCCTGAGGTCGGGAGATCGAGACCAGCCTGGCCAACATCGTGAAACCCCCGTCTCTTCTAAAAATACAAAATTAGCCAGGCGTGGTGGTGTGCACCTGTAATCCCAGCTACTCAGGAGGCTGAGGCAGGAGAATTGCTTGAACCCAGGAGGTGGAGGCTGCAGTGAGCCGAGATCGCGCCATTGCACTCCAGCCTGGTGACAGAGTGAGACTCCATCTCAGAAAAAACAAAAAAGTAAATAAAAAAATCAGACAGCTGGGGGCCGGGTGTGGTGGCTCGCACCTGTAATCCCCACACTTGGGATCACCTGAGGTCAGCAGGTTGCAACCAGCCTGTCCAACATGGTGAAATCCCATCTCTACTAAAAATACAAAAAATTAGCTGGGCGTGGTGGCGGATGGCTATAATCTCAGCTACTCAAGAGGCTGAGGCAGGAGGATCCTTTGAGCCTGGGAGGCGGAGCTTGCAGTGAGTGAAGATCACGCCACTGCAATCCAGCCTGGGTGACAGAGTGAGACTCCATCTCAAAAAAACAGAAAAGAAAAAAGTTAAATAAACCCAATACCTGGTGAGCTGCTGTGAGCAGAGGGTGCTGGTTGTGTGGAGGGGATGGGGCTGGATGCCTGCAGGGAAGGTCCCTGGGAGGGTCCTCTGTCCTTGCCTGTCCCCTCCCTGCCCTCTGACCCGGTGGTTGGGCGATGCTATTTTTAGGTCCCCCCAACTTCCTTCCTTGTCCTGTCAGAAACCCATTTCCTGAACGGGTCACACTCTCTCCCCCGTGGGAGGGGTGTCCCTCCCAAGCCCCCACCACCCCTGAGCCTGAAAAGGCAGGCTTCCTGTCCCTTCCTCACAATAAGCCTGGCTACAGAATCTTTGAGGCCAAGCTCAGAGTGACAATACAGGGACTCGTGAAAAATTTGTACGATTTTTTTTTTTTTTTTGGAGACGGAGTCTCGCTCTGTTATTCAGGCTGGAGTGCAGTGGCGCAATCTTAGCTCGCTGTAACCTCCGCCTCCCAGGTTCAAGCGATTCTCCTGCCTCAGCCTCCCGAGTAGCTGGGATTACAGGTGCCCACCACCACTCCCAGCTAAGTTTTGTATTTTTAGTGGAGACAGGGTTTCGCTGTGTTGGCCAGGCTGGTGTGGAACTCTTGGCCTCCCTAAGTGCTTGGATTACAAGTGTTAGCCACTGTGCCTGGCGTGGAATTTTATTTATTTATTTATTTATTTAGTTTTTTGAGAGATGGAGACTCTGTTGCCCAGGCCAGAGTGCAGTGGTGGGATCCTGGCTCACTGTAACCTCTGCCTCCTGGGTTCAGGGGATTTTCCTGCCTCGGCCTCCCAAATAGCTGGGATTTCATGAGCCCACCACCACACCCAGCTAATTTTTGTATTTTTAGTAGAGACAGGGTTTAACTATATTGGCCAGGCTGGTCTGGAACTCCTGATCTCGTGATCCACCCACCTTGCCCTCCCAAAGTGCTGGGATTACAGGTCTCAGCCGCTGAGCTCAGCCCCATTCTTTTTTTTTCTTTTTCAGACTGAGTTTCACTCTTGTCTGCCAGGTTGGACTGCAGTGGTGCCATCTAGGCTCACTGTACCCTCCCTGTCCCAGGTTCAAGTGATTCTCCTGCCTGAGCCTCCCGAGCAGCTGAGACTACAGGCACACGCCACCACACCCAGCTTTTTTTTTTTTTTTTTTTTTTGAGACGGAGTTTCGCTCTTGTTACCCAGGCTGGAGTGCAATGGCGCACTCTCGGCTCACCGCAACCTCCGCCTCCTGGGTTCAAGCAATTCTCCTGCCTCAGCCTCCTGAGTAGCTGGGATTACGGGCACGTGCCACCATGCCCAGCTAATTTTTTGTATTTTTAGTTGAGGCGGGGTTTCACCATGTTGACCAGGATGGTCTCGATCTTTCGACCTTGTGATCCACCCGCCTCGGCCTTCCAAAGTGCTGGGATTACAGGCTTGAGCCACTGTGCCCGGCTATTTTTTTTTTTTTTTTTTTTTTTTTTTGAGACAGAGTTTCGCTCTTGTTACCCAGGCTGGAGTGCAATGGCGCGATCTCGGCTCACCGCAACCTCCGTCTCCTGGGTTCAAGCAATTCTCCTGCCTCAGCCTCCTGAGTAGCTGGGATTACAGGCATGCGCCACCATGCCCAGCTAATTTTTTTGTATTTTTAGTAGAGACGGGGTTTCACCATGTTGACCAGGATGGTCTCGATCTCTTGACCTCGTGATCCACCCACCTCGGCCTCCCAAAGTGCTGGGATTACAGGCTTGAGCCACCACGCCCGGGTTTGTTTTTTTTTTTTAAAATAAAAAAAGATGGAGTTTCACCATGATGGCCAGGCTGGTTTTGAACTCCTGACCTCAGGTGATCCACCCACCTTGGCCTCCCAAATTGCTAGGATTACAGGCATGAGGCACCACGCCCAGCCTAATTTTTTGTATTTTTAGTAGGGATGGGTTTCATCAAGTTGGGCAGGCTGATCCCGAAAGCCTGACCTCGTGATCCACCCACCTCCACCTCCCGAAGTGCAGGGATTACAGGCATGAGCCACTATGCCCAGCCTCCATTCTTTTAAGTAGATGCTGAAAAGTTTAAATGTTAGAGTTTAATTGCAAAACTTATTTATAAATCTAGTTTTAGGCCAGTGTGGCTCACACCTGTAATCCCAGCATTTTGGGAGGCTGAGCTGGGCGGCTCACCTGAGGTCAGGAGTTCTAGACCAGCCTGGCCTACGTGGTGAAACCCTATCTCTACTAAAAATACAAAAACTAGCCAGACATGGTGGTGGGCACCTGTAATCCCAATTACTTGGAAGGCTGAGACAAGAGAATTGTTTGAACCTGGGAGGCGGAGATTGCAGTGAGCCAAGATGGTGGCACTGCATTCCAGCCTGGGCAACAGAGGAGATTCCATCTCATAAAACAAGAGAGTACAAATTTATGAAAGAAGGCTGGGCATGGAGGCTCATGCCTGTAATCTCAGCACTTTGGGGGGCTGAGTGGGGAGGATCGCTTGAGGCCAAGAGTTTGAGACTTGCCTGGGCCACATAGCACAATCTTATCTTCACGAAAAATTGAAAATTAACTGGGTGTTGCCACTGCCCTGATTGAAATGTTAATCTCTTCTGGATACACGCTTACAGAAACACTCAGAAGTGATGTTGTGCCAACTACATGGTAGCCCAGTCAAGGTGACACATAAAAGTAGCCATCACATCGTGCAGATGAATTCTCTATAAACAGAAATAAGACTATTTTCTGAAAAATCCAAGTTGGCTGGGTGCCGTGGCTCACGCCTATAATCCCAGCACTTTGGGAGGCCAAGACTGGTGCATCACGAGATCAGGAGTGTGGGAGCAGCCTGGCCAACATGGTGAAACTTCATCTCTACTAAAAATACAATACTTAGATGTGCTTGGTGGCAGGCGCCTGTAGTACCAGCTATTCAGGAGGCTGAGGCAGGAGAATGGCTTGAACCAGGGAGGTGGAGGTTGCAGTGAGCCCAGATTGTGCCCCTGCACTCCAGCTTGGGCGACAGAGCAAGACTCCATCTCAATAAAAAAGAAGAAAGAAAGAAAAAGAAAAATCCAATAATTGCCAGGCACTGTGGCTTGAGCCTATAATCCTGGCACTTTGGGGGGCTGAGGCAGGAGGATTGCTTGATTCTTAGAGTCTAAGCCCAGCGTGAGCAGCAAAGTAAGGCCCTATCTCTACAAGAAATATAACAACTAGCCGGGCATGGCAGTGCACACTTGTGGTTCCAGCGACTTGGGAGGCTGAGGCAGGAGAGACACTTGTACCCAGGAGGTGGAGGCTGCCGTGAGCCAAGATCAAGCCACTGCACTCCAGCCTGGGTGACTGAGCGAGACTCCATCTCAAAAAAAAAACAAAACAAACAAACAAAAAAAACAAGAGAGAATCTTCGAGTGATGAGTATGTGGTGGAAATGAATCAGGTGCTGGGACAGAGGTAATGGGGTAGAGGTGTGTGTGTGGTTGGGATTAGCTGGGGGTGGTGACAGGAAGCTAGTGGAGGATGTACCCTTCCAGTAGAGCCTGAGGATGGCGGAGGAGGGAGCCATGGGGCGATCTGGGGAAGGCACTCCAGGCAGGAGGCACAGCGTGTGCAAGGGCCCTGAGGCGGGAGCCCACTGGCCAGGTCAGCATGGCGGCAGAGCACGAGAGGAAGAGGGACCAGTGGCTCTCTCCATTTTTCTTTTCTTTTCTTTCTTTTTTTTTTTTTTTGAGACGGAGTTTCGCTCTTGTTACCCAGGCTGGAGTGCAATGGCGAAATCTCGGCTCACTGCAACCTCCACCTCCTGGGCTCAGGCAATTCTCCTGCCTCAGCCTCCTAAGTAGCTGGGATTACAGGCACACACCACCACGCCCAGCTAGTTTTTTGTATTTTTAGTAGAGACGGGGTTTCACCATGTTGACTGGGATGGTCTCAATCTCTTGACCTCGTGATCCACCCGCCTCGGCCTCCCAAAGTGCTGAGATTACAGGCTTGAGCCACCGTGCCCGGCCTTTTTTTTTTTTTTTTAATAGAGATGGAGTTTCACCATGTTGGCCAGGCTGGTCTTGAACTCCTGACCTAGTGATCCACCTGCCTCAGCCTCCCAAAGTGCTGGGAATACAGGTGTGTGCCACCACACCCGGCCTCTTTTTTTTTTTTTTTTTTTTTTGATATGGAGTCTCGATCTGTCACCCAGGCTGGAGTGCAATGGCACCATCTCAGCTCATGGCAACCTCTGTCTTCCAGGTTCCAGCGATTCTCCTGCCTCAGCCTCCTGAGTAGCTGGGATTACAGGCATGAGCCACTATGCTAGGCTAATTTTTGTATTTTTATTAGAGACGGGGTTTCACCCTGTTGCCCAGGCTGGTTTTGAACTCCTGACCTCAGGTGATCCACCCACCTTGGCCTCCCAAAGTGCTGGGATTACAGGCTTGAGTCACCACGCCTGGTCCCTCCATTTTCAATGGTATTTTTTTCCTTTTTATATATATTTTATTATTTTATTTATTTATGTATTTTTCGAGACGGAGTTTTGCTTTCATTACCCAGGCTAGAGTGCAATGGCGCGATCTCGGCTCACCGCAACCTCCGCCTTCTGGGTTCAGGCAATTCTCCTGCCTCAGCCTCCCGAGTAGCTGGGATTACAGGCACGTGCCACCGTGCCCAGCTAATATTATGTATTTTTAGTAGAGACGGGGTTTCACCATGTTGACCAGGATGGTCTCGATCTCTTGACCTCGTGATCCACCCGCCTCGGCCTCCCAAAGTGCTGGGATTACAGGCGTGAGCCACCGCGCCCAGCTCAAAACATTTCTAAATGTTGATGTCTTAGTTTTTTTGACGTCCGTGTAAATTTTGTTTTCAGGCGAGTACTTCACAGGCCTCAAACGATTCTGTTCTCCGGAATGAATGAAACCTGCGTTTGGCGCCGCCCACAGAACGAAAGACCACGCCCCTCGACGGACCAGCCCCGCCCCCGCAGCCTAGGCCCCGCCCCCGTAGCCCAGGCTCCGCCCCCGGACGCGAGTTGTGCGGTCGCTCGGCGCCTGCAGTCCCCCGCGCACTGCGGTGCGTCACTTCCTGGGCGGTGGCGAGAACGAGGCTCGCTTCCGTCCGCGGGGGAGCTGCGGCGGTGGCGGCGCAGGAGGCCGGGCCGGGGCGCGGAGAGACCGACGGACGCACGGGCGGGCGGCCGGGAGCCATGGAGCGCGGCCCTGGGGCCCGGGGGCGCGGGCCGGGGTGGTGAGTGCTGGGCAGGGGCAGGGACAGGGGCGGGCGCGGCCGCGCGGGGTGGCCTCGGTTCCGACCGCGGCCGTTTGGGGAACCGGGCAGAGCCGCGAGGCCCTGGCAGCCCGGCTGGACGCCCCCGAGCCCTTGCAGTTCTAGGGCGGCCCGGGTCCTGCAGGGGAATCCACAGAAGGGGCGGCGGGTGAGCCCCTGTGACTGGGAAAGCGCTGTCCCCATCCATTCAGCGCTCCGGCGTGGGGTGCGCTCCCACCCTCCTAGGGACGCAGCCCCTGTCTTCGGGGAGCGCCCCTCTGAGCCGCGGACTCCGCTCTTTCCCCTGAAACTGCCCCCCCCATTCCGACCCCCGTTTCGTCGCCTGGTTCCCCCTGGCAGCTCCCAGGGGCCCTTCCGAGCCCCGCTTCCCAAGCAGCTCCTAGTCGCTGTTCTCTTTGTCAGGCGTCTTCCTGCCGCCCTGACTCTTGGGCAGGCCTCCCCGCCTCCGCTCGCGTGGGTTCTCGGGGATGCAGCCCTTCTCCTGGCTGTCTGTCCCCTTCTCGGGACTTCTCCGTGACCCCGCCATTTCTCGCAGGGTGAAGTTCAGACTCCGCAACGGGGCTCTGGCGGGGGCGACCTCACCCGTCCCAGGCTCTCTCTTGGCACCCGTCTGGTCTGCTCTAGCCAGGAGCCTGCTCTGTCACCTGTGGGGTTTTGCCCCTGCTTGTCCCTCTGCCCCATCTCCTGTCACCTGGCCCGTTTGTCCGCCTTCTGATGGCCGCGCCTCCCCGCAGGCGGGTTTCCCACCCTGACTGGCTGGGTGAGGTGCCACCACAGTCTGCCATATGTAGGTCATCTTCCAGTGTCTTGGCTGCTGGGTTGCTTGCTGGTCCTCAGAACACCTCCAGCTCGCAGAGGTGTGCCCACTTACGGTGCTTGGGTACAGAATTGGTGGGATTCAGGGTGTCGAGGCTGTGTGCCGAGTGAGTGAGTGAGGTGTCTGGGTTTGCAGTCCCCAGTCCAAGCCTATTAGTGACATAGGGAGGTTCCAGGTACCTGTGGCTGGAGAGAGGACTTTCCCTTCCCTGTCAGAGCTGGCGGGCCTTGGGGATTCTTTCCTTCTGTGCTTCTTCCTTAACTCTTTGCCGCCCACCATCTGCCCCATTCCTTTGGTGAGTGGCAGGTCATGGGCCTGGCCTCATGGAGTTTCTGTTGTGGGGTTGAGGGGAGATTGCGCCCAATGTGTCAAAAATACAAGCTATGGGAAGGAACCCGGAACCTTGAGAGCGTGTAAGTGTCCTGCCCCGACCTGGAGGACTCCGAGAGCCTTGGGAGCGAGGTGCAACGGGTCGTTGGGATAGGCAAGGCTGTCTAGTGAGGTTGGGGAAGGGAGTTCCCAGCAGGGGAGCTCAGGCGGGAAGGATCAGTGTGGCTTGTCTCCGGGCAGCCATGGGTGGCAGGTGTGAGATGAGTGAGTGCGAAGAGGCCGGCCTGAGCCGGACTGCAGACCTGGCAGGCTGTGGAGAGGGCTTGATTTCTACCCAGAGAATAACAGGAGGCACACGGACACCCCAAACTGGAGGTGGTGCCATCGTGTTTGTGTGGTGAAAGATGGTTTTGCTGCTGGGGGCGAATGTCCCGGAGCAGGTGATCAGCCTGGACGGAAGCTGTTGCTGTAGCCGTGGTGAAAGGTGATGGAGGCAGGGACCGGGAGGTGGCTGATGGGAGACAGGGGCACCGCCGGGCTGGTGATGGACCAGCTCAGGTCCGGCGGGTAGAAGGAGGTGTCAAGGATAACAGCTTTGTGTCTGGTGCGGTTCGTGGGGCCCTGGGTCATCTTCGGGGTCTCCAGGGGCCTGCTCCCTGCCTACTGGGTACTCAGCAGACAGTGGCATGATGCCACCTACTCCGGGCCCTCCAAGCACCAGCACCAGCGGGCCACACGGTGGGGCCTGGAACTCTGAGAATACTTTGAAAGCTGATGATGTTGTGGATGCTGGCCCCATCATTCTTTGGGGCATGTCTGTCCTGGGCCCCTGGTCCCCAGCGGTGACACCCAAAACTCCAGACAGTGACAGATTTCCCTGGGGGAGACTCGCCTCCATCTGAGAAGCAGAACCCGCGCGGTTGTCCGTCCCCCTGAAAAGTGCGTGCACGCGGGACTGGCCTCCGCCTGCGGGTCTGGGGCACCCTGCGCCGCCGTCCCTGCCCCAGCCTGTCTTGCACAGCTCCCTCCTCTCCCTGTGAGCCCTTAAGTCCGGGTCATGGGAACGTGGGTCCTACATCCCGGGTCCTGAGGGAGCAGGTGTGTTTCTGGGCCTGAGGCTGCTCCTTGCTGGAGAGGGCGTCCTCAGGGACTGTGTCTGTGTGGCCTGCGGCCTTCTGCGTGTCCATCTGTGCCCACATCTGCCTTCGAGCCTCACCTCCCTGGCCCCGCGGTTTTCTCATGCTGTGACCCAAAAGCTGAGCGGCCCAGGGTGTCCTGCTGCTGACTGAGTTGTGAGCGTGTCGCTCGTGGCTCCAGCGTGAAGGAGAAGCGTGGCCTGCGGATAGGCGCCCCTCAGACCTCGGTGTCATCTCTGCGTCTGTGCCGGCAGCTCCCTGCACTGTTGTGGTGGCTTCAGCCACTTCTCAGTTGTCACCTTCGTTCATTTCGTGACGTTCTGCAGAAGGGAAGACGGTCCGAGCTTCCCCTGAGCCAGGCGCCTCCACTCCCTTCCTCCCCTCACTTGACTTCCTGTGGGGTCTGTGGTGTCTGCGTTTACAGAGGAGGATGCTGAGGCCTCAGGAGGGCAAGTGACTCACCCAAGGCCACAGAACCCTAAGTCAGCACAGGAGAAGGCGCCCCTGACCCGCACCCTCCCCTGCCCCTCAGCAGGCCTGTCCCCAGCACAGAGAAGAGCCATTGTGGCGCCCTCGGGGCCCTGGAGCCTGGAATGTATCCTGCCTTTGTTTCTAGAACTTTGTTTGTTCTGTTTCCTCTGTCTCCAGACGTCGCAGGCCGGTGGGGCCTGGCCCCTGTGCTCCATCACGTAGCAGGGCCTGTTGGGGTTCCCCATGGGTCCCTTCAGTCTGAGCCCTGTCCTTGCCCCACGGAGGGGAACTAGGGTGCAGAGATGGGCTGGGGTGGGGGTGGGCAGGCAGCAGTGCAGACTGAGTCCTGGGGGCATGGGGTTTCCCTGGTGCTAGGGCTGGGCATTTTGGGGGTGGGTGGGGCTGGGGTCATATCCCTGCAAGCTGTGGCTGTACTCACATGGCAAAAGGGGGTGGGGTGATGGCCAGCTGAGGGAAGGTGGGGGCCTTCATCCCACGGAGAGGGGTCCGAGTTTGGGGGTCCGCCGAGCTGCAGGGCACAGTGCCTGACAGATTGAGGGAGGGCCCAGGGGATGAGAACGGGCCAGACCCGAGCCCATGCCGCACCCTCGCCCCTGTGGATGCCCCGCCTCCTGGGGGCACCCAGCTGGACCAAGGCACCTCCAAAGGGCCCCACACACCCATGTTCCCCTGCAGGGCTTCCCATGGCACGACATGGAGACCGGTGGTTGCAAGACTCCTGGGGGCTCGGCTTGGACCGCGATGGGGCTGGGCCCTGGCCTCCTAACGGGGCTCTCGTCTGGGGCGGTAGCTGGGGGGGCGCCCTCCCCCCTGCCCGCGACTCGGAGCACCCCCACCCCTTCCCTGCCGGGCCAGGCCGGGCGGCGTTGTTGGCGGGGGCCCCGGAGGAGGCCCGGCCCGGGCGGCGCCCGCCATGAACGGGCTGTCGCTGAGTGAGCTCTGCTGCCTGTTCTGCTGCCCGCCCTGCCCTGGCCGCATCGCTGCCAAGCTCGCCTTCCTGCCGCCAGAGGCTACCTATTCCCTGGTGCCTGAGCCTGAGCCAGGGCCTGGTGGGGCCGGGGCCTCCTCCTTGGGGACCCTGCGGGCCTCCTCGGGTGCACCCGGGCGCTGGAAGCTGCACCTGACGGAGCGCGCCGACTTCCAGTACAGCCAGCGCGAGCTGGACACCATCGAGGTCTTCCCCACCAAGAGCGCCCGCGGCAACCGCGTCTCCTGCATGTATGTTCGCTGCGTGCCCAGCGCCAGGTGAGCAGTGCGGCCGCGCCCACGCTGGGTCACCCTGTGCTTGGGGCTCCCGTTTCCGCCCGGGGTGCTTGGCACGGTTGGTGGTGCCCAGAGGGCCCGAGCCTGCTGTGAAGGGCTGTCCCACCGGCATGGGTGGTGTCACGGCCAGGCCGGCCTCATCCCTCTGGTGATTTCCTCTTGCAGGTGAGGACACCAGGCTCAGGGAGGCCCTCCCCAGCTGGCATGGGTAGGCAGGCTGGGTGACTCCAGCGGCCCAGCACCTTGGTGGTTGTTTACCGGGCGAGAGGTGGGGCACGGGCTGCCCTGGCCTGTGGGTGCTTCCGCCTTCTCACCAGGTGGCGTTCTGACCAGATCTGAGTCCAAAGGGCGAGCCTTTACCTTCCGGCCGGGCTGGGCAGGGGCCTGGGGGAACTGGAGGGAGCAGTCCATGGGAGGGCCAGCCTGGCCGCCTGCTCCTGGCATGATCTGGGGCAGCTCCCGGGCGGGGAAGCAGACAGGCCTTGCAGCACGGCCTCGGGGCTTGGGCAGGGTGGTGGGGCAGGAGGGGCTGTGCGAGTGTGAGCAGGGAGTGGCTGCGTTTGCTTGTTGGGGACAGGGTTGGGGTCCATTTGTCCCCCAACAGTGAGGAGACTATTCTGTGAGGGGGCAGATAGCTCTGCTGGCTCCCCTGGGAACGTCCTGAAAGGTGGGCCTGTGTGCTCCCCTCCCCCGCCCCGTGCCAGTGTCCAGGCTCCTCCGGGGAAACGCTCTGGGGCAGCAGAGCCCCTGCAGCTGGGCACACTCGGCCAGTCTGTCCCAAGCAGGTGATGGGACCAGTGGGCCCAGTGTCCTGCGTCACACATGGAAATCCTGAGGCTCCCCTGCTGGCCTCTGCAGCCTGGGCTGCGCGTCCCCTGCCAGCTCTCCTGTCCTCTCCCTGTGGGGAGCTCTTGGAGATGGAGCTGGGCTGTTGTAGCCTCCCCTCCTGTTTCGGCCCCCTCGCGCCCTGGGAGGGCAGTAAACGAGGCGCTGGGCGTGGCTGGCCACAGGGTGGGCTGTCAGTCGCGTCCCCCTGCCCTGGAGCTGGGCGTCGGGATGAGCGGTGTGAGCGGCCCTCTCCGGCCTGCCGCAGGTACACGGTCCTCTTCTCGCACGGCAACGCCGTGGACCTGGGCCAGATGAGCAGCTTCTACATCGGCCTGGGCTCCCGCCTCCACTGCAACATCTTCTCCTACGACTATTCTGGCTACGGTGCCAGCTCGGGCAGGCCTTCCGAGAGGAACCTCTATGCCGACATCGATGCCGCCTGGCAGGCGCTGCGCACCAGGTGAGGACGGCCCCGGGGCAGCTCACCTGGGCACACCTGAGAGGACGCCGGGCTGGGGGCCCGGGTGGGCTTCCCTGGGAGGAAGGTGGGTGGTGTGGGTGGCCCTGCAGGAGGGGAGGCACCATGGGCGCACGGGGCCAGAGAGTGGGACAAGTGAGCTTGGGAGCGTGGGTGCTCACCTGGGAGCCCCTGGCCTGAGGACTGGAGGAGGCTGAGCTTGTCACAGGGGCGTGGAGGCCACCCGGTGGGAGGGCTGGGTGGTGTCTGGGGGTCTGTGCACGTGTGGCTGGGAGCCCACGGGCCAAGGCAGCACTTGGGGCGCAGGTGAGGCCGAGGCTGCTGCGTCCATGTCCTGGGGCCTGGCCCATGAGGCGCTGTGGCGGTGAGCTGGGCCAGCCTGGGCGGGGCCTGCAGGGTCAGGTACGGGCTCCCAGCACACACTCTAGGTCTGGCCAGCCTTGACGCCAGGCCTGGCCCTCCTGGTCATCGGGATCCCCAGCCCCACACTAGCTTGGCCCCTTCACCGGGGTCTGAGCACCGCCCGGGCCGGTGCTGCTCTGGACAAGGAGACCCGGGTGGGCCTTTGGAGGCCTTTTCTGCTTGCCACCAGCTGGGGCTGTCTGTCTGGGTCCTGCTCGGTGACCTGTTCCTTCAGGAACTGAGCGCAGCTCTGAGAAGTCGCAGGCCCTGGGGAGGTGGGGTCCTTGTTGCCTTGGTAATAGCCGGGCAGTGCCTGCTAAGGGCCTGGGAGCTGGGTCCCCTGGCACCACCCTGGCTCTGGGGGCCTGCATTGGGCTTCCTGGCAGTGCGGGGCGCTGACACCGAGCACCACTTCATGTGGCGTCCTTGGCCCCCTCTCCTGCCCGAGACACTGGCAGAGTCACACCCGCCATGGCCAGCTCTGAGCTCTGTCTGCTCGTTCGTCTGTCCTGTTACCGCTTTGTCCTGCAGGAACCTCGGCCCGGAGCCGTGAGGGGGAGGGCGGAGTGGTGACATCCAGGTGGCAGCTCGGGGCTCCTGCTTAGAGAAGGAGCCCACACCGCACCCCCACCCCAGGCTGCATGTGTAACCCCAGGCGGCCTGGGGGCGTGGACGATGTACAGGCGACGAGCTACACACTCCTTTCCTTTTGGAAGCAAGACAGGGCTGGGCTGGCTCAGCACACTGCTGGCCTTGGCTGCCAGGGAGCAGACCAGGGAGGCGGAGGCAGTGAGCAGGGGCCACAGGCACAAGCCAGGCAGCAGCCCTTTGGGGCATGGGCTAGTGGTGAGCTGTGGAGTGCTGCCAGGGGGCTAGGGGTCCAGGCCAGGGAGAGAGACAGTCCTGCTGGTGGAGTCCAAATGCCAGGCAGACGGGATGCACCCCTGCCCATGCTTCTTCCTCGGAGGACAGCATCTGCCCAGGATCAGAGGCTGGAGCACATGGGAGGAGAGCTGTGGGATCCCGGCCTGGGCAGGGTGGCGGGTAGGTTCCCGTGTGGTTGGGACTGAGCACAAGGGAGCCTTGGAGCTGGCGCTGGATCGGCTGGGCCAGGGGTGGCAGGCACACCAGTGACTCAGGGCGAGGGCGGCCCAGGTGGGGGCTGGTGGTGCTGAGGTGGCTGAGGACTTGTCCACTCACAAGGGAAGGTGCCGCCTCCTCAGCCGCCACCCTTGATGCGCACCTGGGTTGTGCTGGCACCTCATTGGGTGTGGAGACATCGGGGGACACAGCTGCCTGAATTGCCCATGGCCAAGGGGGTGGGCAAGGGCTACAGGGAGGAAAATCGTCCTCTGCCCGGGCCAGCGCACCAGGACCGGCTTTCTAACCCGGGCAGGAAGGCGTGAACGTTCAGGATGTAGGGGACGTGCAGTTCCCAGTGTGTGCCTAGGGGTGACCAGGAGGAGAAGAGGCGCCAGGGCCTCCCCTACCCTTGCCCGAGGGGCACTCCTTACACGGGATCCCAGCAGATCCTGTCTAGGAAACGCCAGTGAAGGTAGCACCAGGGAACGGGGCGGGGCCGCCGGCTCCGCCCACCGCCGCAGTGTTCGGGGGCTGGGGGCGACTCCGGGACTGGTGTGGAGCCTGGGCCTGACCCACGGACTTGGCTGCGCGGGGAGACCGGAGGGTCACATCTGGAGCTGGGCTCGGGGGCGCCGCCGGCGGGAGGGGTGCACGCGCATCGGAGACCGCGGCTGACCCTGCCCCGGCGCCGCCAGGTACGGCATCAGCCCGGACAGCATCATCCTGTACGGGCAGAGCATCGGCACGGTGCCCACCGTGGACCTGGCCTCGCGCTACGAGTGCGCCGCGGTGGTGCTGCACTCGCCGCTCACCTCGGGCATGCGCGTCGCCTTTCCCGACACCAAGAAGACGTACTGCTTCGACGCCTTCCCCAAGTGAGCTGGCCGGCCCGGCCGGGGCAGGGCGGGGGCGGGCCGGGGCCGGGCGGGGCGCGAGTTCTCACCCGCCGCACGCCCCTCCCGCAGCATCGAGAAGGTGTCCAAGATCACGTCGCCTGTGCTCATCATCCACGGCACGGAGGACGAGGTGATCGACTTCTCGCACGGGCTGGCGCTCTACGAGCGCTGCCCCAAGGCCGTGGAGCCGCTGTGGGTGGAGGGCGCCGGGCACAACGACATCGAGCTCTACAGCCAGTACCTGGAGCGCCTGCGTCGCTTCATCTCCCAGGAGCTGCCCAGCCAGCGCGCCTAGCGGCGGCCGGGCCCCAACCGGCCGGACCTCAGCAATAAGGCGGCCCCCGGACCTCACCCCGCGCTGGCCTCCCGGGGGCTGCATGTGGACCCCCTGCCCCGACCCAGGGGCCGTGGACAATGTACAGGCGAGAGAGCTACGCACTCCTTTCCTTTTGGAAGCAAGAAGAAAATACGTGCAAACGGAAATTAAAGATTTAAAATTTTAGGGCTGCTCTCCTTCCTTTCATGGCTCTGCTCACTCTCCTGAGGGCTCGGCGAGGTCGAAGTTGGCCGGGATTTCCCGGTTTCGTCCCCGAGTCTCCAGGAGAGACCAGCACGGACCCCCTTGTGGGTTTTACTCCCTGTCGAAGCGGGGTGGGTCTGGGTCTAGTCCGGGGGGCCCTTAGAGAGCTGAGTGCGCGGTGATGGATGGGGGCAGCAGGTGAGCCCTGCTGGGTGGCTGCGATGAGGACGCCAGGTGTGGGGACCCTGCTGCCATCCCGGGACTGCCCGCAGTCCACGACAGCTTCCCGTCGGTCCCGGGGCCCCACTGCAGAGGGGTCGGGACGGCGCACTCTGCGTCCTCAAGTGCCGTCCCGGTCGGACCCCAGAGCTCGGGCAGGCCGCTTCCTTTGTAGACGGCGAAGCTGGGGTCCAGCAAAGGGCGGTGGCAGGTGCTTGGGCCCCCAAGGTCTCTCCTGAGAGAGGGAGCCGATCCTGGAGCTGGGGTCACGAGAAGGGTTCCGACGATCTCTAGGCCAGAAGCCCTAGAACCGGGAGGACTCGGGAACCGGTGGTCTGCCGTCCACCAAAGGTTCGGGCGTGGTTCAGCCTGTGTCACGCGACCGAGACCGTGGCGAGGCCAGGACCCCAAGCCACCTCCGACTGGCTCTAGTCCGTGGCCCCTTTAAGAGGGGGCGGTGCTTCAGCCTGGGCGCGGGAAGGACGCCGCGTCACGTGCGGGGCCACAGCACGGGCGGAAGCGGAAGTGGCGGCGCGTGCGCGGAAGTGGAGATGGCGGTAGCTGCTGGCGTCAGACGGTGGACCAGGAGGCGGCCTCCTCGGTGGTAAGTGGCGGCCGCTGGGACCCAGTTCAGGGCCCGTCCGGCTGGGCCTTGCCCCTTTCCGGTCGCTCCCACGCCTTCCCTAGGCCTCGAGTCCCTCGTGGGCGCGTGAGGGCCGCCGCGGGGTCCGGGTCGCCAGGCAGCGCCTGCCGCTCCGTGGGAAGCGGTGCCACGGGACGTTCGGAAGGAGACCTCGCTAGAGCAGGGCGCGCCCGAGCTCCTGGCCGACCACGGGGCCTTTGCACGGACTGGGCTTTGCGACCGCAGTGTCCTCCCTCTGTCCCTGGTCGTGCCCCATGCCTCCCAGCGCGGCTCACGTTTCGGAACGCGTCTGACTTTCTGCCTCGCGAAGATCCTCCCCGCTTCCCGCGCCCCTGCTCGCTGCTGCCGCTGACCCCTGGGCGCTGCGCTGGTGCAGAGCTTCAGAACCTAAGCCCCTGCGAGCTGGGACTCCGCCGTGTCCTCATTGCCGCCAGTGCAAAGCAACTGCTTGCAATAGAACAAAAGCGTGTTCAGGTTCACAGAGTAGAAAATTCAGGGAGCCTGAAACGGGTATTTGGTGAAGACTTGATCTGTTTCTCTCTTTCCTTTCCTTTTATTTTTAAAAGACAGAGTTTCACCATGTTGGTCAGGCTGGTCTTGAACTCCGGACCTCGGGTGATCCGCCCGCCTTGGCCTCCAAAGTGTTTGGATTACAGGCGTGAGCCACCGCGCCCGGCCGTTTCTCCCTTTCCTAACCTCCAAGGCCCAGTTCTCCTCCCCCGGGGCAGAGAGAAACCCGTTTCTTACGGGTCAACAAAGAAAGTCAATGCAGGAACATCTACGAGCGTTTCTGCAAAAGGTCAGTTTCTTTACTTGGGGCCCTTATACTTAACGTGGCTTGGAGAGCGCCCCATACATTCACATACAGGTAGGATTCATATGGAAACGGCGTTTTATAGCACCAGATTTTTTATTATTGTTATTTATATATTTTTGTTCCCTGTGATCAGTTGACAAGCACCAGATTTTATCCCCTTTCCTGGTGGGAATTTAGGGTTTTTGCTGTCTTTTATAACGAACAGCGCTAGCTTAACTATTCCTGGCACAGGCCCTTTTTTGCCCAAGTAGGACTATTTCCGTAGGCTAAATTCCTTGGTGCGGAAGTGCTATGGCTTTATTTAGGTCCGAAAAGAGGTGCTACCCAATTGCCCTCCCCCACCAGCGTAAGAGGGGGCCCGTGACACCCTTGCCCAAGCTGGTAGGCGTGAGGTAGTATTTCACTATAGGCGTAGGTCTATTTTTTGTGAGTATAATCAAACATCTTAATGTGATACTATTTGAAGCGGATCGTTGTTACCACTGCTAATCACCATTTAGAGATTGGAAAATATATTTATTATAAACGTTTGAATATTTAAAAGCCGTTTGTATTTTGTTTTCTTGGCTCATTTTCCTGTTGGGTGGATGGTAGTGTTTTCCAGGAGCACTTTTCAGACGAAGGAAACTGGCTCTCTGTCGAGTAGAAGCGTTTCTTTTTTCTGTCATTCGTCTTTGACTTCCTGTGTGTGTATTTCTTTCTTTAAGCCAGACATCTGAGATTGTTATTGGTCATTAGTTTTTTCCCTTACGGCTCCTGCTTTTTTCTGTGATCTCAGGAATATCTTCCCCACTTGTAAGATTATAAAGCATTTGAGATTTTCTTCTAGAAATGTAGTGGTTTTTTTTGTTTTCTTTTTTAGTATGTATTTAAATGTTGATGTCTGATTTTAGAAAGTAGTCCTGGTGAGGCGTAAGGTAGGAAACAAACTTTTTCTCCCAAATTGTTCCAACTTCATTTCCCAAAAAAAAACCATTCTTTCCCCCACTGAAGTGCTATCTTTATGGCAAGTGGATTCAGTCTGTCCCTGAGACTCCATGACTTCCTGTCCTGAGGCCCTGCCTCCCTGCAATATTTTAATATTTTGCTCATTTTTTTTTTTTTTTTTTTTTTTTTTTTTTTTTTTGGTGATGAAGTCTTGCTGTGTTGCCCAGTCTGGAGTGCAGTGGCACGATCTTGGCTCACTGCAACCTCCCTTTCCCGGATTCAAGTGATTCCCCTGCCTTACCCTCCTGAGTAGTTGAAATTACAAGTGTGTGCCACCACGGATTCAAGTGATTCCCCTCCCTTACCCTCCTGAGTAGTTGAAATTACAAGTGTGTGCCACCACGCCCGCCTAATTTTTGTATTTTTGGTAGAGATGGGTTTTCATCATGTTGGTCGGGCTGGTCTCAAACTCCTGACCTCAGGTGATCCACCTGCCTCAGCCTCCCACAGTGATGGGATTACAGGTGTGAGCCACCGCGCCTAGCCACATGTTTAGTTTTTTTCTCCGGAACAGCAGGCAAGTTTATCCGTCATCTTTTTTGAAAGAAATTGAGCTGGCTTAGATTCTTAGATTTATGGCTCAAACTGAGATAAAATTCTCATCTTAAATAGTTGACAGCTTAAACTGACTGATGTGACACTAGTTCCACAGGACCCTGTGATGAAGAGGATTTTCGAGACCTAAGTATTAGGGATGGGACAGTGCCCTCCCTCCCTCCCGTGGATATTCAGTGAGACGTGCTGGCCTCCGTTTCAGGCTTTCTCAAGCTACTGAGAACTCAGCCCCGATTCTTGGGTCTGGCTCCCAGACACCTGCAGCACACACCTCTGTATTCCCTCTGCCTGCCCCTCTCACACAGGGGTAAACTGAGTCCGGGCCTTCAGGCTGCAGGCTCTCAGGCCAGCTTCCACCCTGGGCCTCTCCCCACCATACCCTGCTCTTGGGACCCGGGACGATCCTGCAGGGGCAGTGACAGGGCAGCCCGAGATCTGTTCCAGGACACATGCTCTCCCCACCTCCCCCTTGCTATCGCCCACGGCCAGATTGGGAGCAGGGCCAATTTCCGGTTCTCCATTTTGTGGATTTTCCAGGACACAGTTGTTGAGGCCTGGCGGCAGCATTCTCCTGCATACGGTGCCTGGAGGCTGAGTCTCTGGTCCACCCTGTGTCACTTGCACCTGGTACGCCTTGACGTGGGGCCCTGGGTGCTGGGACACACAGCCAGGTGACCCCGTGGCCTAGGCCTGCTCTGGTATCCAGATCCCTGAGGGGCACACCCCGCCCTGGCCCGTGACTGCAGCATGGTTGCTGGGGTGTGGCAGAGGCCCCTGCTGCAGGTGTGGGTTCGGCAGTGCCCAGGGCTGTGCCCCTCAGGCTTCTCCTGAGGGGTCCAGTGGCCTGTCAGCTCCCAACTGGCATTCATGGGGTCCCAGCATGGGGCTGGGAGGCTGACCCAGGCTCTTCTGCAACTGCAGCTGGAGTTCATCTGTTGTCCCATTAATGCCCAGCTGGTCGTATCCACGTGGCTGGCTCCATCCTGCATGACCCAAGGGCCCCCTGGGCTTCCAGAAGAAGATGGGGACCATCCCTACTGGGATTCTGTTCTCTCTGCCTGTGGTGGCCATGGTCTGAGGTGGGTCCTCTGGGAGCAGGCGCAGCCTCTTTCCTCCCCCAGGGCAGGGACCACCTGCCTGTCCACGTCTGAGTCTGGGTGTCAGGATCGAGATGGGAGCACAGGACTGACTTGTTACCTGTGATTCCATCCAGCGGGTGCCCACCCGGTGTCGGAGTGGCCTGAGGGCCAGCACAAGCCGCTGATCCCGCTTCCTTCCCGGCTCTGGGCTCCTGCCAGGTGCCATGTCGATCTTCACAACAACCCTGGGCTGCTGGGGTCACCGACCCTGCTTTCCCACCGAGAGAAGTCACGGAGACCCCATCTCCCAGCCAGACAGCGAGCTGTCCTGCCAGACCAGAGCCTATTCTCTCCCTAGCACCCAGCTGGAAGTGGAGCCCGGACCAGGCACCGTGTGTGTCCGTGGAGGAGAGCTCGCCTCTGGGACAGCCTCATGGAGGGAAGGAGCCCGGGCGGGGTGCTCTCTGAGCCCCGTGGCTGTTAGCAGAGCACCCTTTAGCCCTCGCCACCCGCCTGAGCCTGTTTGAGGAGGAGAGCTCTTAAGGATGCTTTGTAGCTCCCTCAGGAGACTGGGGAGACCAAGGAAGTGGGGGGGCCTGGGTGCCCCTCCTAGCTCCCTGCAGATGAAATCCCCACCCCGGCCCTGCAGGCCTGCTGAGAAAGGGCTGGAGGTGTGGGGGGCGGTATTCGCACAGGAAAGGAAATGGCAACCAGATTCTGCCCCTGCTCCCCCCAGAGCAGGATGGAGAAGGCCTTGGTGTCCCCACAACAGCTGTAGCGCTCCAGACAGGGGCTTCCTTGCAGCTGGCCAGCAGGTGACCTCGCTGTGTCCTCCGGTTGGAGGGTGGCAGCCACCACCCCGCCTTCCCACCTGCCTGGCTGAGCCTTGGCCTGTGTCCCCTCCGGAGCTTGCAGCTGCCCCCTCCCCAACACACAGTGGCCCACCTGGACTGTGGTAAGTGATTTAGTGCCTTAACAGAAACGCCCAGCGGCTTTGAGGGTGGGTTTTCTGGTCACGTAATGCAACATGTGCATTAATGTAAATAAAGGCTTCATCACCAAACCACCGTGTCCTACAGGAACTGCAGCCCCTGGGGGGTGGGGACATCGGTGTTTTGTTGGCAGACAGGATCACTGGGAGAGGTCAGGGTCGCACGCTGAGAAGCTCAGACGGCCGTGGGCTGCCGAGTGCACGCTTCTCTCGGCTACCTCCCTGCCCGCCCCTCCCTCCGGCAGTGGTCCCAGTTCCCTGTGGGCTGCCCGGAGGTGATTTCCACAGGTCGGCAGAAGTCACCTGTGAATAAACAGCTTGTGGGTACAGGTGACAGCACATGGAGAGCTGAGGCCGTGGCTGGGGCACAGGCTTTACTGTGAAGCTTTTCCCACCCTAAGCACGAGGCTCCCTGGCAGGACTGGCAGTGCTGCCTGATTCTCAGCAGCCGCCGGGTCTCTGTGGCCGCGCCGCTGACACCGGGGTCCATTCTCTCTTTTCTCTGTTACCAGCAGTGCAAGACGTCTCTCCCTATGCACGCTTCCTTAGGGATCTTTCTTTCTTTTCTTTTTTCTTTTTTCAAAAGAGTCTCATTCTGTCGCCCAGGCTGGAGTGCAGTGGCACAGTTTCGGCTCATTGCAACCTCCACCTCCCAGGTCCAAGCAATTCTGCCTCAGCCTCCCGAGTAGCTGGGATTACAGGCACGCACCACCATGCCCAGCTGATTTTTCTGTTTTTGGTAGAGACGGGCTTTCACCATGTTGGCCAGGATGGTCTCGATCTCTTGACCTTGTGATCTGCCCGCCTTGGCCTCCCAAAGTGCTGGGATTACAGGCGCACACCACCATGCCCAGCTAATTTTTTTTTTTTTTTTTGAGACGGAGTTTCGCTCTTGTTACCCAGGCTGGAGTGCAATGGTGCGATCTCGGCTCACCGCAACCTCCGCCTCCTGGGTTCAGGCAGTTCTCCTGCCTCAGCCTCCTGAGTAGCTGGGATTACAGGCACGCGCCACCATGCCTAGCTAATTTTTTCTTGTATTTTTTTAGTAGAGACGGGGTTTCATCATGTTGACCAGGATGGTCTCAATCTCTTGACCTCGTGATCCACCCGCCTCGGCCTCCCAGAGTGCTGGGATTATAGGTGCGAGCCCCTGTGCCTGGCCAGGAACCTTTGATTTTTTTTTTTTTTTTTTTTTTTTTTTTTTGAGACGGAGTTTCGCTCTTGTTACCCAGGCTGGAGTGCAACGGCGCGATCTCGGCTCACCGCAACCTCCGCCTTCTGGGTTCAGGCAATTCTCCCGCCTCAGCCTCCTGAGTTGCTGGGATTACAGGCACACGCCACCATGCCCAGCTAATTTTTTGTATTTTTAGTAGAGACGGGGTTTCACCATGTTGACCAGGATGGTCTCGATCTTTCAACCTTGTGATCCACCCGCCTCGGCCTCCCAAAGTGCTGGGATTACAGGCTTGAGCCACCGCGCCCGGCGATTTTTTTTTTTTTTTTCAGTTACAGTGTCACTGTGTCGCCCAAAGGCAGGAAATGAACATGGGTGCAGGCCTGCCCGCGAAACCTCAGGCTCCCCATTCCAGCTTCCCCCAAAAGTCAGTTTCCCCCAAAGTCCAAAGGCCTTTTCTTTCCTGCCCAGGCCCCATCCGGTGTCCCGCACGGCATTTAGTCCTTGTTTCGCTTTAATCTCATAAAGGTCCGTCGTGGTTCTTCGAGCTTTGCTTGTCTTTAATGACCTCGACAGTCTTGAGGAGGCCTGCTCAGGCCTGCTGTGAAACATCCCCTAACCTGGGTTTGCCCGTCTTCCCGAAGTCACGCCGAGGTGACACATTTGGGGAAGGACGCTCCCCTCCAGGTGCCTTTCTCCTCACCACCCAGCAGGGGTCCCCGAGACCCCCACCACTTCCCTCGCGATGCTGACCTCCGCCGCCTGATGCAGGCGGGGTCCCTGGTCTCCTGGGGCCCACCACCACCGTCTCCTCTCCCTGTTCTCTTCTGTGGCAGCCAGTCACTCAGTCCAGCCCACGCTGGGCAGGGGGCGGGGGGGAGGTTTTATTTAGAAGATGAATTCTCATGAAGAACAGCATAAAAATGAAAGGACAAATGGCCCATAATTGCATTGCTTAGATACCTGTTGACGTTTAGAGACATGTAGTAAACACACATGATAAAAAAAAAAAAAAAACTCTTGAGTACTACAGAAAGCACTATTAAAACCATTACAAAGCAAAGGCCTGACTGTCGTAAGAAGATACGGCAGTTCCAGCTCAGGTGTGCACGTGGGGACACACACACACACACACACACCCCTACACATTATCCCCCCCTCCCGCTGCACCTTTATTATTTATTATTGTACTTATTTATATAAATTTTTTTTTTTTTTGAGAGGGAGTGGCGCTCTCTTGCCAGGCTGGAGCACAGTGGCTCCATCTCGGCTCACTGCAACCTCCGCCTCCCAGATTCAACAGTTCTCCTGCCTCAGCCTCCCAAGTAGCTGGGACTACAGGCACCCTCCACCGCTCCTGGCTAATTTTTATACTGTTAGTAGGGATGGGGTTTCACCATGTTGACCAGCTAGTCTCGAACTCCTGACCTCAGGTGATCCACCGCCTTGGCCTCCCAAAGTACTGAGATTACAGGCGTGAGCCACCGCACCCTGCCAGTTCATCATTCCTTTCAGAGACAGGATCTCGCTCTGTTGCCCAGGGTGGGGGTATCACAGCTCACTGCAGCCTCAACCTCTGGGCCACAAGCAACCCTCCTGCCCCAGCCTCCAGAGGAGCTGGGCCCACAGGCGTGCACTATTATGTCTGGGTAAGTTTTGAAATTTTTTTTGTGCAGACGAGGTCTCACTATGTTGCCGGTCTTGAATTCTTGGGCTCAAGCAGTTCTCCCATTTTGGCCCCCAGTGCTGGGCTTACAGGTGTAAGCCACTGCTCCAGCCCTGCGCCCTTGTTTTTGGCCCTCACCTACCTTGGGGTATCCGTGTTGTGGGTGCACCCCACGTTATGTAACCTCTGCCCTCATCTGTACCCTGGGAGAGAGTGTTTGTCCCCTCCCAAGTCAGGGCCCAAGTTCCTGGCTCAGTGTCCCCTCTGAGAGTCCCCTCTTGTGTTCTTCCTGTCCCCCCACAGACCCAGCCCCAGCAACATGTGGGTGCTGTCTATCCCCTGCTGAGCTCTGCTCCATAGCCTTCAGGCTTGGGAGTCCATCTGTGGGACTGGGAGGAGCTGCCCTGAACTTCTTGGGTGCTGTCAGGGAAGGGTAGACCTGACCCCCCATTAGAAGGGGCTGAGTTATATGTGAGCCTGGATGCCCCAAACTGTGTGCTGCCTCTTAGCTGTGAGCAGGGGCCTCACTCTCTCGGTCTTGATTTCGTCATCTGTAAAATGGGAATGACACCTCCCTTTTCTTTTTTTCAAGATAGGGTCCTGCTCTGTCACCCAGGCTGGAGTGCACTCACAGCTCACTGCTAGCTGGGCCACTGTGGCCAGCTAATTTATTTATTTATTTATTTATTTTTTTTTTTGAGACAGTGTTGCTTTTGTTGCCCAGGCTGGAGTGCAGTGGCGTGATCTTGGCTCACTGCAGCCTCCGCTTCCCGGGTTCAAGAGATTCTCCTGCCTCAGCTTCCTGAGTAGCTGGGATTACAGGCACGTGCCACCACGCCCAGCTAATTTTTTTTTGTATATTTAGTAGAGACGGAGTTTCTCCAGGTTTGTCAGGCTGGTCTCAAACTCGAAGCCACAGGTGATCCACCCACCTGGGCCTCCCAGAGTGCTGGGATTAGAGGTGTGAGCCACCACGCCCATCCTCCAGCTAAATTTTTTTTTTTTTTTTTTTTTTTTTTTTTTTGAGATGAAGTTTTGCTCTTGTCATTCATGCTGGAGTGCAGTGTCCGGATCTTGACTCACCGAAACCTCCCCCTCCCGGGTTCAAGCGATTCTCCTGCTTCAGCCTCCTGAGTAGCTGGGACTACAGGTGCCCGCCACCTCACCTGGCCAATTGTTCTTTCTGTATTTTTAGTAGAGAACATGTGGAGAGTCGGGGTCTCACTGTTGCCCCGGCTGGTCTTGAACTTCTAGCTTCAAGTGATTCTCCTACCCTGGCCTCTCAAAGTGCTGGCATTCCAGGCATGAGCCACTGCGCCCGGTGGAGACACAAGAGTCATAAGAGAGTAAGGAAGAGTGAGCAGAGCGCAGTACCCCTCACTGCTGTCAGGCTGGAGGCAGGGGCTGTCCATGTTCATTGCAGGCCCCATGTGTTGCCAGAGTGTTCCTGGGGCTTAGGGGTGTGAACAGAAACGTCAGGGGTGGGGTGTGGGCTGTGTGCTCCCCACCTGGGGTCTCCTGCCTATGGAGTGGCTGGCATGACCTGCAGATGAGGCCACTCACTTGAAACCCTGATGATGGCTGGAGTGGGCAGACAACGGGGTTTCACAGAGGTCCTGCCTGGGGCCACAAGGCCCACCCTGGGGGTGGCTCACCCCTGCCCATCCCATCTTTAGCCTCCCAGTGGCAACTGTGAGCCCCTCAAGGGCAGGGCTGGTTGGTTCTGCTCTAAGCCAGGAAACATCAACGGAAGACAAGTGCTTGGGTGTGAGCCCTGAGGCCTCAACACAGCTGTCCACAAGCCATCGCTGGGTCCCAGGCCCCTAGGGGCTGCTGAGATAGTGGAACCGGGGGACCTGCTCAGGTGGCCCACCGTCCTAGAGATTCAGACACCAGGGGCCCAGTGGGAGCAGGAACGCTGACCCCCAGCACCCGCCGCGTGCCCACACATGGAAGGGGTGCAGAGAGGGTTCTGTGGCCCAGGCCTAGGAGAGGGGCGAGTGTGCGTGCACACACCCTGTGCCTTCCCTCACTGGCTGAGCTTCCTCTCTGGGCTCCGCTCTGTGCAGCCAGGTCCAGTGGGCTGACTGGGGCCGGAGGGCTCAGCTGGCTTCACCAAGCCTGGTTGAGCCCAGGTGCGGTGCGGGCGACGCAGGGGACTGTGGTCAGCCTCAGGGCGTCAGCTGGGGTTGCAGGTGGGGAGGATGGGCCTAGAGAAGCTGGGAGTCGGGTTAGGGCCTCTGTCCATGCCCAGCCCAGAGCAGGAGGTCGCCGCAGGCCAAAGCAGTTCCGCCCCCTGGAGGCCGCTGCGGCCAGAGCTGGGAAGAGGCGGGAGCGCGGTCGCGACCCAGAGGGGCCGCCCAGCTTCTGCGCCCCCGCCACCTTGGGCCTGCGAGCTGGGCCATCCGCGTCCCCTGCGTCCAGGCCGATATTTAACTTGGCCCGGACGTCCTCGCGGCCGGGAGGCCTCAATACCTGGCCTCCGTTTTCCCGTCCGAGCCCTAAGGATCGATGCCTGGGGCTGGAAAGCGGAGCGCCAGACCCGGTATCCCAGCAGGGCGGGGAACCTCTTCCCCGCTTAGGCGCCCCCAGCCCAGCCCTTCCTTTGCGTCCGGCTCCTCTTCCCGTCCCCGTATCCCGACCCTCTTGGACCCACACGGCCCTCCCCACCCCCAGTGGGCCCTCCCCACCCCCAGTGGGCTGCGCTCCAGTAGCTCCGGAACTGGGTGCAAAGAGGAACCAACGCAGGCCTGCCCCACCCTCGCGGTCCCGCCGCGGGATACCGGGTGCCTAAGCCGGTGGTCCCCAGGGGCTCCGTGAGCGGCTAGAAGGAACCGCAGAGAAGAGCTCCAGCAGTTGCCTTGGTGCGGGGTCAAAGCAGGCAGGCCGAGAGAAGGGGGGGAAGGGTCGCGCACGTGGCTTGGGGGCGGGGCTGGCCGCTTCCGCACCCCCCCACCCCGGCCACGTGGGGATCGGAGCCCTCCTCCATCGCGAACGGGGGCGCGCCCGGGGCCAGGGTGGAAGCATCCGGGGAGGGGGCGGGCTCCCGCCGGCCGCGCGCCCCGGCGTGGGGTGGGCGCGCCAGCGAGGAGGCGGGGCGCGCTCTGGAGGGAGGGGCGTGCCGGGATGGGGCGGGGCGCGCCCTGGGAGGGAGGGGCGTGCCGGAGAGGGGGCGGGGTCCTTGACCTCCCGCCCCGGCCTGTGGGGGGTGTTGCCCCAGGGAGAGGTACGGGGGCGCGCACTGGAGTGGGGCGCGCCGGGAGGGGGCGGGGCTCCCCGGCCTTGCACCCCAGCGCGGGGAGGACGCGCTCCCGGACTAAGACGCTGGGCGCTCCCGGAGGCCGGAGTGGGCGCGCCGGGGGCGGGTTCCTCCGGCCCGAGCCCCGCCCCCGGAGGCCGCGCGCGGCTTGGAGAGTGGTGGAGGGCGCGCCGGGCGGGGGGCGTGGCTGCGGCGCCCCGAGGGGGCGTCCTCCGGGCGGGGCGGGCTGTGGCCGCCCCCGCGGGCTCCGGTGCGTCAGGGCGCGTCAGGCGGGGCGGGGCAGGCCGAGCGCGGGCGGCGGCGGCGGCGCGCGCCGGGCCTCCTCCTCCTCCTCCGCCTCCGCCTCCCGCACTCGAGCAGCCGCCGCCGGCCGGACGGGCGCCGCTCCCGCCTCCTCCTCTCCGCCCGCCGCGCCCCGCGCCCTTGCCCGGCATGTCGGCGGCCGTGGCGTGCGTGGATTACTTCGCCGCCGACGTGCTCATGGCCATCTCCTCGGGCGCCGTGGTGCACCGCGGGCGGCCCGGCCCCGAGGGCGCGGGCCCCGCCGCCGGCCTGGATGTGCTCGCGGCGCGCCGCGAGGCCGCCTCGCCGGGGACCCCGGGGCTGCCCCCGCCGCCCCCCGCCGTCCCCGGCCCGGGCCCCGGCGCCGCCGCGGCGCCCCACCTGCTGGCCGCCAGCATCCTGGCCGACCTGCGCGGCGGACCAGGAGCCGCCCCGGGGGGCGCCTCGCCCGCCTCCTCCTCCTCCGCCGCCTCGTCCCCGTCCTCGGGCCGCGCCCCCGGCGCCGCGCCCTCCGCCGCCGCCAAGAGCCACCGCTGTCCCTTCCCGGACTGCGCCAAAGCCTACTACAAGTCCTCGCACCTAAAGTCGCACCTGCGGACGCACACAGGTGAGCGCAGCCGCGATCCCGGCCCCGGCGGGGGCGGCCGCCCGAGCCCCCTCCCCCGCCGGGACCCCGAAACTGCGTGGCGCGTGGGGGGCGGGGAGGGGGGCGCGCCCGGGCCGCCGCCGCGCCGGCCGGCAGGGCGGGGCCTCGGTGGGTGGGGCGCGCGCGGGGGGCGTGGCGGCCACGCGGTCGGGCGGCGCGCGGATGGCCGCCCCGGCGGCCGTGGCGGGGGCACCGGGAGCCCAGCGAGGTCCGCGGGAGGGAGCGAGACTCCTGTGCAGACCACCTCTCCCCCTGTCTGCGCCTTTTTCCGTTTTTTTTCGTTTCTTCTGTTCTGGGCGGTGGGCACTGTGGTTGCAGCATCCGGCCCTGAGGTTCTGGGTCCTCCCCCTCCCCCAGCCTCAGTTTCCTTATCTGTGAAAATGGAGGAGGAACCGCGTCACCGCCTCCGGGGTGGCGGCGCGGATTCTCCCCAGAGGTCGGCAGAGCTCCTGGCGCGGAGCCAGGATGGGGGAGCCTGGCACGTTTTCTCTGCGTTCTCTGTATTTTAACGAGGGGGAGGCGCGGCTGGGAGTGTGGGCCTGAGTCCGGGCCGGGGAGACTTTACAGGACCCCTTGAGGGACTTGGGTCCATGCTGCGTGTATTTCCCCGGCGTATTTGTTCACCCGTATCAGGCGGGATGGTGCGCGGGGTTGGAGCGGGGAGCGCTCCGGCTGCACCAACGCCCCTCCTAGCGCAGCCCCGGGGGCGGCCAGGGGAACCGGCAGCCGGGTGAGCCTGGCCATATTTTTTCACTGTTCCCTCCTTGGGTTCCACCTTCTGGACTGGAAGTTTGGACTGGGTGACAGAGGACGGTCGGCCTTGATGGCCCTCCCGGGTTTGGACATTCGAGTGCTTGTCCCTTCCGGGGAGGATAGGGGACTAGGGGGAGGCTGTGGGGCTGCACCTGGGCTTGGCGTTCTGGCCCGGCCCCCAGAGGACCTCTGCCCGATCTGAGTCTCGATTTTCTCATCTCGATCAAGAGTGCGATGCTGCCTTTTTTCATAGTCGTAGCGGGGGCCGCTTTGGGCGGCCGGACACTCCAGGGGGCTTGGTCCGTGGGCTCGGATTGTAGGGACGCGAGGAGCAGCCGCAGGGAAGCGGGCTGTCCAGGTGGTGGGGCTGAAATGAGCAGGGGCCTCAAATGCCTGGTGGAAGAACTGAGGGTCCATCCTTGGGGTGTGGGGAGCCGAGCTGGGACGCCCGAGGCTGGAGAGCAGGAGGGTGGGGTGGGGGCGGTGGTGTGTTCTCTTTACACCCCTGGCTCAGTCCCCGTCCTGGTGCCCGGGGCCTGGAGGCTCTTCCCGCCTGGAGACAGACAGGAACCGAGGGCGTCAGGACGGGACTTGGGTGGGATCTTCGTTTTCTGCTAGGAGCCGAGGGCAGTGGGGTCCGTGTATCTCCGAGGGGAGGGACGTTTTGGGGTCTGTGAGGATATCGAGGCAGCGATGGGCCGGGGTCCAGGAATGCTCTGGCTCGCTGGGGATGTTTGCCGATCTCAACAGAAAAGCTGAAGTGGGAGCCTGTTGACAAAGCGACTCCCACCTGTCTGCCAGGTCATCCTTCCTATGCCAAATGGCGTGGCCTGAGAGCTCCATTTGGGTCTTCTGAGATTTCTGGGTTAAGTGGACGGGGTGGCCACCTCGTACAGTGGCGAGGGGCACTTCCTTAGGCTCCCGGGCAGTGGGGACAGTGGTCCCTAAGCCAGCAGGGAGGGAAGGGTGGGTTCAGAGTCCTGGGAAGGCAGTATGGCTGTCCCGGGGTCTCAGTGAGAAACAGTCCTGGGGGGCAGAGGCTGGCATCTCAGGTGGTGCAGATGTGCAGATGACGCACCACCTTCTACCCTGCCTGGTGGGGGAGGGCAGTGTGCGTCTCCTGGCACCCTCCCCCACCCCTTGGGAGCCTGCCTGTGCCGGTCCCAAAGCCCCCTTTACAATCCCAGTTTGGGTACTGGAGGGCAGTCCCGGGCCCAGGAACCTTGGGTTCGCTCTCCGAAGGGTTTGGGATACTTGCGGCTGTCCAGGCTCCTCCTCCAGGCCTCCCCGGGCCTGCCCAGGGGTCTGTGTAAACCGCCCCTCTTAGTGGGAGGTGCTTTGGCTTTTTTCAGTCCCCCTGGGGAAGGGAGGGGATGGCAGCTATTAAGCTGGTTTTTGGGGACAGGAAGGCCATGTGTTTTTTTGAGAGGGAGCCCCAATTCAGGGCCATCCCTGAATGGAGGTCGAGAGAGATCAGCAGAGGAACCGCAGTCAGTGGCGGCGGCAGGGCTGCTCAGGGGGGCCATTGGGAAGGGGGTTCCACCTCCACCCACCCCTGCCAGGGGTGCTTGTCCTCTGTAAAGGGAACACATTTTTACAGATAAGCCAACTGAGGCACACAGGCGGAGCCCCGCCCGTGCAAAGCACGGTGCTCCCTTCATCGCGGCCGCGTTTGGCCCTGGGAGCCAGGCGGCCAGAGGAGCAGCGGGATTTTTTTTCATGGGGGCAGCAGGGGGCAGGCCGGCTCCTCCCGTCCCCTGGGTCTGGCCCACAGCCCCTCTCCTAGCTCGGCGGCTCTCTCTCTCCCCCCTGCGTGGGGCGGGGAAGGACTTTGGAAGCTGTGGGAGATGTTGACGCCGTTGCTATGGTTACGGAGAGTGAGAGAGCCAGCGAGTTGGGGCGGGGGCGGGAGGAGAGGCTGGCTGGCTGCTCCCTGCTCTCCAAACCTCCTGCATCCCCAGAGGGGCCTCCCCACCCCCGGCGTCCCGGTGCCCAGCGCATTGTCAGCCTGCCGACGCCCTCCCCAGGAGAGGGGCTCAGACCTGCGAGGGGTCTTGTCATCTAGGGCTTCTCCCCCTCCCCGCTTACTGAGACATTTGGGGCCTGATGGTTTTCTGGGGTGGGGCCATCCCGGGCACTGCAGGGTGCTGAGCAGTGTCCCTGCCTCCACCCACTCCATGCCAGGAGCACCCCCCAGTCGTGACAACTACAAGTGTCCTCAGGTGTCGCAGGGGACTGCAGGGTCACCCCCGGTTGTACCCCACTGTCTCTCTTAAGTCCCGTTTATTTGCATCTGAGAGGGTCTTGGTGTGCCCCCGCAGCAGGCCAGCGGCAAGCATCCCAGTCCCTGCGCCCCAGGACTTAGGGCACTGTGTGCGTGGTGGGGGGGTGGGGGGGCAGCCGCGTTGCCAGTGATGGCGGAAAGTACTTCCTGGAGGAGGCAGCCTGAGGCCCACCGGGCTGGGTGGGGCAGGGAATGGAAGAGAGAGGGTGTGCTGGTTCTGGGGCAGGAATTGGAGATCTGGGACTTGAGCTGGGGAGGAGGGGGCACCTCGCCAAGGTGAAGGTCTGCATTTAATCCCCAGGGTGGGGACGCTGGGGGCGGCGGCAGCGAGGCAGGCTGGCCTTTGCAGAGGAAAATCCGTTTATGGAGAAGGGATTAGGATCAGAAAGGGGTGAGGAGGGCAGGATGAGACGCGGGAGAGAGCGAGGTGTGCCGTTTGCAGATTGGGGTGGAGGGAGACCCTCGGGACGAGGGGTGCGGTGCTGTGCCTGGGTGCCTCCTAGGGCCCCAGGAGGACAGGTGGGTGGGGAAACTGAGGCTCGAGAGGGAAGCCTCGATGCCCCACCCTGTATTCTCCCCTCCACCCCCAGGCAGAACTATGAGCTCCCGTAGGGTCGGGATGGCAGCACTGGTGGGCAGAGCTTGGGAGAACTGGCAGCTTATCTGTGGAGGGCCAGGGAGGGGCAGTGCCAGGCCGCAGGGGGTGGAGGGCAGGGGGCCAGGGACTGCCCTCCCGCACCCACCCTCTCTCCAGCCGGCAGAGTGCCGAGAGCAGCTGGAATTGCCTGCAGGTGCCCCAGCTGGCAGCTTGGGGCAGGGCTCCTCCAAGGTTGTGGGGGGCGATAACCAACCCCCCACCCAGGCTTTCTGATAAAAGCAGCCCAGATCGGCGGGGAGGATGCAGATGATACCACCCGGGCGGGCTGTGGGGCCGCCCTGGCTCAGGCCATTTCTGGAACAGAGGTTCCAAGGGCACCGGCCCGTGAGGGAGTTGTCCCTCCCCCCACCCCCAGCCCGCCCCAGGCCTCCAGGTACGCAGAGCCTGGTGCAGGAGGTTAGGAGGTCCCGGCCTGGGTTGGGCCTCAAGCGGGTCTCCTTATATGCAGAAGGGGGTAGTGACAGTTCGGTGGGGGCGGGGAGGACGGGGTATTGGAGGTACTGAGCAAACATCGCCTGCCATCGGTCTTGTGGGGCTTTATCTGCTAGGCCTGCATGCTCCCTTTCCACAGATACGCATTAAGCGCCTGCTGTATGCCAGGTCTGTGCCAGGCATGGCTGGGGACCCGGCTGTGAACTAGTGCCTGCCTTCAGCTCCCACTGGAGTTCGGGGCACAGATAGTACACCCACAAGATGCAAGCATTTTAGACGCCTGGCACAGGACAGAGAAGCTGACCAAGGATACTTGAGGGACACCAGGCCATTGCGAGGAGCAGTACTGCTCAGAGGAGCTCCTGGCAGGATGGGGTTTGACCCCGGGCCAGGGCGGAGCTCTGGAGAGCCAAGCAGAGTCTGGGTGGCCCAGGCGGGAGCTACTGGACTACTGCACTAGTCCGGGCGTGAGCTGGGAGGGGCGGGGTGGGGTCTGGATGATCCCAAAGGCGATGGGATTCAGGGGGAGGGGAGGGATTGACATGGTGGGTATGGCTGCCTGAGTATTTGGCGGGAACAGCAGAGGGCTTGGAAAGGGGAAGTGTGCTGGAGGAGTGGGGATGGGGGAGGCGGGAAGCTTCGGCTTTGGGAAGACAGGGGTAGCTGGCGGTGGAGTGGGTGTGGGGGCTGCCATGGCCCAGATGGTATTCAAGGCCCCACTCCCCAGGCTGGTGGGGCCTCACCACCCATGTTCCCCCGCTTCTGCAGCGTCTCCCAGAAGCAGCTCCCTCTAGGTTCTGTGGAACCTGCTCAGGGGTCACCTTCAGCAGCCCCCGCCCCTCCCTGGCCTCCCCTCCCCCAACCCCAGCCTTTCCTGGTTCCCCACCTGCACCCTCCCCTGCAGAGCCGACCTCACCTGTTAGGTGCACCTGAGGGCCCTGGCAGGCCGCCGGCCGCAGCTCCCCTCCCCACCTCACGCCCCCAGACAAGCTCAGGAGGTGAGGCTTCCCGGTGGGAACCTGGGCCCGGGGAGCAGTCCCGTCTCCAGGCCCCTCCTCTGCCGGCTCAGGGGGGCCGGGCCAGGTTTCCAGGACTTCCTGGCCTCCATTTTTCGGAGCCTGCCTGTTTCCGAGACTGTCCTGAGTTCACCCGGGCCCAGCCTGAGTCAGAGGGTCAAGTCCACCGTGGCCCCGCCCACACTGCCCTCCCGCGTTGTCCCCACCCGCCGCATCCACCGGTGCCACTTCCCAGACAGGTAGCTGGTAGCGCGGAGCAGCCGGGTGGCTGTGCAGCTGGGGGTCCTGCCGGCTGGGAACCAGTGCATGCTGGGCCCCCAGAGGTTCACCCCACCCTCCTTCCTGCCAGCGGATTGTGTGAGAGGGTGGCAGGGCCTGGCATTTCGCAGATGCTCTTCGCCCAGCGCGGCGGGGGCGGATAGCCCGCGCACCCCCTACCCCGCCACCCACGTGCGCACGTGCGTGCCCCAGCCTCCCAGCACTCGGGGCTGACAGGAGCTCAGGCCGGCTAGGCGACCCTGGCCCGGGCCCCCTGGCCCCGGCGGGAGCGGGACCACGTGAGTGGGGCCGGCTGGGGCTGCGGATGTCCCCGCCGCCGCCGAGCTACGTGCGGCAGCTGTGTTCCCAGCGGCTGCGCGCGCCCTGGCCCGCTCGCCCCGCTGGCAACCTGCTCCTCGCACAGTGGAACTGGGAGGGGGGGACCAGCCCCGCCGCCCTGAAAGGGGAAGTTGACTGACTGCCGGGCACCCAGCCGTGGGATATGCTGCCCTCCCTCCTGTCGCTTCCCCGTCGTCTGTGCCTTGCAAGATGGCGACACGGCGGTGTGGCCCCTGGAGGGGCGCGCGCCCCCATCCCGTGGTCTGCCTTAGCCGCGCTCCCACAGCCAGACCCCCTTCCCAGACTGAGGCCTTGGGAGCTGACAGGGCCCAGTGGGGTTGAGATGGGAGTGGAGTCCTTTCCAGGACTGCTCTGTGCCTCGTTTGGTGTAGACGGCCCCCAGCCGGGGGACCCCCGATCCTAGCTGCTGCTGTCTGTATCCTGGGTTGCTTGGGGGAGGCTTGGGGCATGGAGCAGGCAGCTCCAGGGATTTGGGGCCACTGCTGGTCTTTGGGGACAGTTGTTCTCTTCCCCAGCTTCCTGGATTCACCGCCTTTTGAGGGTGAGGGCTGCTGGTCTCTGATTGCCAGTCTTTTGTTTTTCTGAAAGATGGGATGAGGGGAAAGGAAGTATTTTTTCTTCCAGCCCTTCCTGGGTCACGGGTGATCGCTGGTGCCCCTCAGTGAGTGGACCCCTCACCCTCCTGTCCCCCTCCTCAGCCGGGCTCCCCAGGGCAGCCCCTGATCTTCTTAGAGCAGAGATGTCACCGGGTCATCCTGAGCATGGTCACCTCAGGACCCCGTCACCATGGTCCTTGCTTTGGTTTCTTCTAGGGGCCTGGGTGACTGCAGGCTTTTTTTTTTTTTTGAGGAGGCGTTTTGCTCTTGTGGCCCAGGCTGGAGTGTGGTGGTGCAATCTTGGCTCACTGCAACAGGCACCTTCCGTATTCAAGCGATTCTCTTGCCTCAGCCTCCTGAATATCTGTGATTAGAAGCATGTGCCACCATGCTCGGTTAATTTTGTATTTTTAGTAGAGACGGGGTTTCTTCATGTTGGTTAGGCTGGTCTCGAACTCCGGATCTCAGCTGATCCACTCACCTTGGCCTCCCAAAGTGCTGGGATAACAGGCATGAGCCACCAAGTCCGGCCTGGCTACAGTTCTCCACTGACAGTGGGAGTGCCCTCAGGGCCAGAGCAGTGAGCAGTGCTAGTGTGGGCTGCCCAGTGTGTGACCCAGCAGGTGACCACCCTTCTGGCTGCCCTGGTCCTGCTGTGGCTCCCCAGGATAGGCCTTGGGGCTACCCAGGGGAGTTGGTTCTGACGTCTCCCTTGCTACCCAGGGTTCCAGCCAGTGCCGAGAGGGGCTCGAGCAGTCTCCACACAGACCACCCTGCAAAACCCTGGAATGTTGGGGCATCAGCCTCCAGGGATGCCAGGGTTCCGGGGACCTGCTGAAAAGGGCGCGGGCTTCCGGGGCACAAGGCCCTTTGTGCTGCTCCGGGGCCTGGGTGGACTGACCTTCCCTTCCCAATCATTGGAGACCCCTGTCTGCTGGGGAGACGCTGACATCATGGATGTCACACTCTGTGGGTGTAAGGCTCGGCTAAAAGGGCTTGGGGTGGCACAGTTCTGGAGCAGAGACCCACACGGGGTGGAGGCACACGGGCAGGCCAGGATGGCGACGGCAGGTTGGGGGCAGGATGGGCGAGGCCTGGCCTTGGCGGTGGGAGGGGACTGTGGAGGAAGTGGCCGGGTGGCGGCCCGCCCCTGCCCAGCGCCATCTGTCCCGTGGGGGCGGGCGAGTCCAGCCGCAGGGCGCCGCCCCTTCCCCCTCCCCTCCCCGTGAGCTACCATGTCTGCCTTGGCCTTCCCTCTAACCCCACCCGGAGAGAGCCGGGGCCAAGACTGGCCGTGCGTGCGGGTTTCTCCCACGTCCCCCTGCTGGCGGAGGGGCCAGGAGAGTTAGGCAAGCTGCGTGGTGGTGCCCCCCCTTAACCCAGTCTTTGTACCCCAGGTGGTCATTTGGAAAAGGAGGGTAGTGGTTGGGATCATGCACACACAGAGGCCCCTGAATGTCCCTCAGGAGCGGGAGGGACAGCCTACGTTCTGCGCCTGTCTGTGCCTAGGACAGACCCTGGGAGATCCCTGCCAGGGTCCTGCCTGGGGCCAGAGGCTGGGGGCCCGGGGAGCTTCAACCTTGGGGGTCTGTAGGTTTTCCTTACAGGGAGCAGATTCTGGGCTCGCCAGAGAGTCCTTTCTAAGAGCTGCTAGGAAATGAGAGGGTGGCTTATTAGGGTCTCCTGTGGGGACACCGGAGGGTGGGTGGGCGTTGTGCTCTAGGCATTTTTCCTTTTTTTTTTTTTTTTTGAGATGGAGTTTCGCTCTTGTTACCCAGGCTGGAGTGCAATGGCGCGATCTCGGCTCACCGCAACCTCCGCCTCCTGGGTTCAGGCAATTCTCCTGCCTCAGCCTCCCGAGTAGCTGGGATTATAGGCACGTGCCACCATGCCCAGCTAATTTTTGTATTTATAGTAGAGACGGGGTTTCACCATGTTGACCAGGATGGTCTCGATCTCTTGACCTCATGATCCACCCGCCTCGGCCTCCCAAAGTGCTGGGATTACAGGCGTGAGCCACCGCGCCCGGCCACTTTTCCATGTTTTAAATTGACACCCAGCACTCAGCCCCTAGGGACAAATGCCCACCACCCTTTGGGATCTGCTGGAACGTGTCCGTCCCTCCCGCCCCCTACATTGACATCTGTCTGTCTCTGCCTCTCTGTCCAGGGGAACGCCCTTTTGCTTGCGACTGGCAGGGCTGTGACAAGAAGTTTGCCCGCTCCGATGAGCTGGCCCGCCACCACCGGACGCACACCGGCGAGAAGCGCTTCTCCTGCCCTCTGTGTTCCAAGCGCTTCACCCGCAGCGACCACCTGGCCAAGCATGCCCGACGCCACCCCGGCTTCCACCCGGACCTGCTGCGACGCCCGGGTGCCCGCAGCACCTCGCCCAGCGACTCGCTGCCCTGCAGCCTGGCCGGGAGCCCCGCGCCCAGCCCCGCACCCAGCCCTGCCCCCGCCGGCCTGTAGGGCCCTCGGCCAGCCCACCCTGACCGCCAGGATGCTTCTGCCGTCCAGGGGTATGGTGAGGATCCACAGAGAGCCCTGGTCCCTTCCAGCCGGGGTCAAACCCTGAAGATGCCCCTGCCCCCTCCAGAGAGCGAGGAGGGGCCTGAGACTGGACCTGGGGCCGCCTGACTTCAGAGGTGGCCCTCAGGACGGGTGACCGGGGCTTGTGTCTGTAAATAGCCATGATACTAACTTCCTTCCCATCTGTGCAGTGGGTCCCCGGGGGCAGCTAGGAGGCCCTCCCCTCTCCTCTCCACCACCCCTCGCTGCCCCCCTCCCGGGGTGGGGTTTGGGGGTGGAGTGGGCTTCTGGGAGCTGGCCCAGGGAAGGCACCCCCTGCCCTGTCCCTGCAGGTTGGGATGAAGTGTGCAGACAGCCATACAGGAGCTGGGGGTTGACACGGCCCCTGCCTCTCCCCACCCCACCCCACTCTACTGAAAGCCATGGGAGTAGTTCAGGGAAACAGGGGTGCTGCCCGGCCGCTCCCCGCTCGGGTACTCTATCTCAGGTGTCCACGGGTTCTGCCCACGGTAGGGGCTGCCCGGCCCCCCCAGACCTCGGGGGTAGAGCTGGGATTGGGAGGCGTTAGGATGCCCAGAGGGGCTCCAGGTCTTGCTTCTGAGATCTGGGATGGGGGTGGGGAGTGCTCTGGGTTCTTCCAAAGAACATTTGACTCACTGGGGTAGGGAGCGGGAGGCGGACGTCGGGGTCCGGAGGGAATGCCAGCTTATTTATTTCCCTCTCTCCTCGGGGGTGGGGCCCAGGCTCCCCTGTCTGGGTGGGTGGGTGGGTGTTAGGCTGCAGGGGAGGCTGGCACCAGGCCTGGCCCTCCTGTCCCTGCCGCCAGCTTTGGGCTTTGCGGTATCACGTGACAATCAACTGTCCTCCGAAGGGGAGGCCCGCAGCGTTGGGCCACACTGCCCTCCCTGGCCTGCAGGTGGGGCTGTAGAGCCCGTGCCCGCCGGGGTTGCCGGCTCTCCCGGGCTTGGCGCCGCTCCCCGGACGTCCCCTCCTTCTCCTGGGTGCCTGGAAGAGGCGGGCCCTGGCCCGTGGTCAAGGTCTTCCTCTTTGCTGGAAGTAGAGGGCTGGCTGTGCAGCCCCCTGGGGTAGCTCGTTTTTTTTTGCACCGGGTAGAATATTTTTTCAGGCACGGATTTCTTTCTTCTGGGCCCCCGTGGGTGGTCCGGCATCCTCAGGGGGTGTGAGTGGGTGGGGGGGGGCGTCTCTGAGCTGAACTTGGGTTGGGTGGGGACTTGTCCCTCGGGGGCCACCTTCATGTCCTTGCCAGGGGTCGTCCTGCTGTGGCCTGGGTTGCATTTCCTCTTGGGGGATATTGACGACTCCAGCCTGGAATGAGAAGTGTGCCAGGTTTTTATGTCCGAGACCCAGAAAGGCGGAATCCCCCCAAATCGGCTGTGGGAGGTTGCTGGTTGCCCCTTTTGTTCCAGAACCTTCCTGCCTCTTGCTTGGGGGCAGGGGGCCTTTGGCTGGCACTGGTGTGCACCGGGACCCAGCCCCAACCTGGCAGGATCCAGGGATGGGGGCCTGGGGGCCTGGGGGGAGGGAGGCGGCGATGCCCTTCTGCAGCTCTCCAGGGCCTCCGTCCCTGGACTCAAACCCTCCTCCGGCAGCGTTAGTGAGATGCCTTAGCCTGTGGGGGCGGGTGGGGGACTGGGGCCCCATTTTCCTTTGTGTGTCTTGGTGGGCCCCGCCCTGGCAGGGGCCTGTCTGCAGCAGGGGCGGGAGGGCTGTGGGTTCCAGAACTCTGTTCCCAGGGGCCTGGAGAGACCTGCGTCCACTCCTCCACTCCCCCAGGAGCCGCTGGGCACTGGGACCTGGTTCCTGCATTTGCAGGGGAGGTGGCTCCAAGGGACGTGTGCTTTCTGTGGGTGGTGCCCCTCCTCCGCCCTGCCTGGGCTCGTCCTTGTATTTAATTAAACAAGCCCTTTTTTAAACCTTACTCCACTGTGTGTGTTTGTGTGTGTGCCTGTGTGTGTGTATTTGTGTGGTCGTGGTCTCTCCCGGGCAGCCCCCTGCGTGTGGGCATGCTCTGAACCCCTCTGTCTCACCCACCAGTGTGGCCCCAAGTTCGTCCACCTCGTGGGGAAACTGAGGCAGCGGACTAGTGGAGGGGGTCTTGGCCAGGCCCCTCTGGCCGAGACACAAAGTACCCCGCACTTAGCCCTAAGCCCCGGGGAGGGGTCTGCCCGCAGCTGAGCGTGCTGCGCCCGCCTGGTGTCACCCACGCCTGGCGCAGCTGCGCCCCCTGCCCGGCTTCCCGCCCGCCCTGTTGCCTGGCAACCGAGACACTGTGACACGGCGCCCGGGGGCGTCAGTCGCCCGCCCCTTCCGGCGCCACAGTGGATGGGGGAGCCCGCGCCCACGGGGCTGCTCGTGGGCGCGGTACAGACTCCCCCACGGAGGGTCCCCCGGCTGTCCTCCAGGCTCCTGCTCGCATTGAGCGTCTACCGTGTACCAGCTCCCCTAGTGGGAATTGGGAAGAGGGGGCGGTGCTGGGGGAGCATGGAGAAGCGGGTGACAGCTTGGAAGCCCTCCCCAGGAAAACCCACTGTTCACTCCAGCGCTGCCCAGAGCCGGGAGGCCGGCCCCTCCCGCACACCTGCGGAGCTTGGGGCTGCGCCTGCTGCCCCCCTGGGATGGCATGGCCCTTACCCCCGACCCCTCCCCAACCTGGGTCCTGGGTACTCAAGGGCAGCCTCCCTCAGGCACCCTGGATGCTGCCCCACCGACCCTCCCATTCCACCAGACGCCCCACAAATGTCACCCCGTGGACTCTCTTGTCCCTCCTGCTCTTGCCTGCTTCTCGGCCCTTCTGGAGCAAAATGTCCAGAATGTGGGGTCTATACTCGCCTCGCCTCGCCCCGCAATCTCTGACGGACACACTCGCATTGGGCTTTTATTTTTGTATTTATTTATTTTTGTTTTTTGCTTTTTTACTTTTGTAAAACTTATTTATCTTTGGGCCTTCTGGCAAACACCGGAAAGCCTGCTAGACACATTCTAAAAGAGCTGTAACACTGTTTTTGTATTTATTTTTTGAGATGGAGTTTCGCACTTACTGCCCAGACTGGAGTGTAATGGCGCGATCTCGGCTCACTGCAACCTCCGCCTCCCGGGTTCAAGCGATTCTCCTGCCTCAGCCTCCCGAGTAGCTGGGACTACAGGCTCCCGCCACCAGGCTGGGCTAATTTTGTATTTTTAGTAGAGACGGGGTTTTTCCGTCTTGGTCAGGCTGGTCTCGAACTCCCAACCTCAGGTGATCCGTCTGCCTTGGCCTCCCAAAGTGCTGGGATTACAGGTGTGAGCCACCTCGTCTGGCCACGTTGGGCTTTTTAATTATACCCTGCCACCCACCCCCAACACACACGTGCCGGGAAACGGCACCATCCTCCCGGTGCCTTTGGGACCCTGACTCTCCTGGGTGTCGCTCCCACCCCAAGGTTGCCCTTGCTGCACCCTCTCCTCAGTCAGGACAGCCCCATCCTCGCAGGTGCACAGGCCAAACTCCTTGGGGGGGGGGGTCTCACCACCCACACCTGGTCCATCTCAAACCTCCCTGGGGTCTACTTTCAAAATACATCCTGAATCCGGCCGCCTTTCCCAGCTTTAAAAGCCTTCACCTGGTCTACTCTCACTGAGACTCCCCTGAATCAGTGCAACCACCCTCGCGCCCTGGGTCCTGGTGCCCTCACGGTCTGTCCTCCCCACGGCCACCAGAGGGTGTCGGTGAGCACCTGGGACAAGTCTGGCTCCTCCTCTCCCAGCAACCCTCCATGGCTCCCACCGCCCTCGAGGGCAAAGCCCTAGTCCTCCCTGAGGCCCACAGGGCTCTGCTCCGGCTGCCCCGGCCTCTCCCCGCTCTTCCCTCCTCCCCACTCCGCTCCAGCCACACCAGCCTCCTCGATGTTGATCCAACACACCAGGCGCAGTCCTGCCCCAGGGCCTTTGTGGGGGCTGTGCCCTCTGCCTGGAGACCTGCTTGGCTCCCTCAAAAAATCATCTTTTTTGGCCGGGCGCTGTGGCTCAAGCCTGTAATCCCAGCACTTTGGGAGGCCGAGGCGGGTGGATCACGAGGTCAAGAGATCGAGACCATCCTGGTCAACATGGTGAAACCCCGTCTCTACTAAAAATACAAAAAAATCAGCTGGGCATGGTGGCGCGTGCCTGTCATCCCAGCTACTCAGGAGGCTGAGGCAGGAGAATTGCCTGAACCCAGGAGGTGGAGGTTGCGGTGAGCCGAGATCGCGCCATTGCACTCCAGCCTGGGTAACAAGAGCGAAACTCCGTCTCAAAAAAAAAAAAAAAAAAAAAAAAAATCATCTTTTTTTTTTTTTTTTTTGGAAGACACAGTCTCACTCTGTCATCTAGGCTGGAGTGCAGGGGCGCAATCTCTGCTCACTGCAACGTCTGCCTCCCAGGTTCAAAGGATTCTCCTGCCTCAGCCTTCCCAGTAGCTGGGATTACAGGCACGTGCCACCACGCCTGACTAATTTTTGTATTTTTAGCAGAGGCAGGGGTTTCACTGTGTTGGCCAGCTTGGTCTCCAACTCCTGACCTCAAGTGATCTGCCCGCCCCTCAGCCTCCCAAAGTGCTGGGATTCCAAATGCGAGCTACTGTGCCCGCCCCGGAGTTTTCTTTTCTTTTTTTTTTTAAATAAACTTTTTTTTTTTTTTTTTGGAGACGGAGTTTCGCTCTTGTTACCCAGGCTGGAGTGCAATGGCGCGATCTCGACTCACCGCAACCTCCGCCTCCTGGGCTCAGGCAATTCTCCTGCCTCAGCCTCCTAAGTAGCTGGGATTACAGGCACGCGCCACCACGCCCAGCTAGTTTTTTGTATTTTTAGTAGAGACGGGGTTTCACCATGTTGACCAGGATGGTCTCGATCTCTCGACCTCGTGATCCACCCGCCTCAGCCTCCCAAAGTGCTGGGATTACAGGCTTGAGCCACTGCACCCGGCCCCGAGTTTTATTTAAAACTGCACAAAGGCTAGGCACGGTGGCTCACGCCTGTAATCCCAGCATTTTGGGAGGGCGAGGCGGGCGGATTACAAGGTCAAAAGATCGAGACCATCCTGGCCAACACGGTGAAACCCCGTCTCTTCTGAAAATACAAAAATTAGCTGGGCGTGGTGGCGTGCGCCTGTAATCCCAGCTACTCAGGAGGCTGAGGCAGGAGAATTGCTTGAACCCGGGAGGAGGAGGTTGCAGTGAGCCGAGATTGTGCCACTGCACTCCAGCCTGGCGTCTGGCGATAGAGTGAGACTCTGTCTCCAAAACAAACAACAAAAAACTGCACAAATCCTGCCTTTGCCATCGGACCACCCAGACCAGACCAGCCCTTGCCTCAGCCCAGGGTCTTCTGTTTCTGTTCCTTAAAGCACTTTCCACCTGACTTCAGGCTGTCTCACTTACTACTTCTTGCATTCACTGTCTGCTCCCTATCGACACCACCACATCCACTAGGGTGGGATTCTTCCCTCAGAATGTTTCTAGCATTGGTTGGCACACAGTACGTGCTCAGTAAGTATTTGCTGAATGAATGACCAAGACCAGCTGGCATGGATGGAGCAGTCACATAAATGAGACTTCATTTCCCGTGCATGGCAGGAGCCATGCCAAGGAATCTACCCCTCCACTGCCAGTGATGGGACAGCTCTGAGATGACATCACATCCTCCGAAGAGTCATCCATGACCCATCCCAACCCACGACCCCCCTTCACTGCACCCTGTCATTTATTTATAATTGTAAAGTCACACAAACGTGACATAAAATTTGCCATCCTAACCATTTTATTATGTTGATGATTTTTTTTTTTTTTTTCTTGAGACGGAGTTTCGCTCTTGTTACCCAGGCTGGAGTGTAATGGCGCGATCTCGGCTCACTGCAACCTCTGCCTCCTGGGTTCAGGCAATTCTCCAGCCTCAGCTTCCTGGGTAGCTGGGATTACAGGCACGCACCACCATGCCCAACTAATTTTTTGTAATTTTAGTAGAGACGGGGTTTCACCATGTTGACCAGGATGGTCTCGATCTCTCGACCTCGTGATCCACCCGCCTTGGCCTCCCAAAGTGCTGGGATTACAGGCTTGAGCCACCGCGCCCGGCTATGTTGATGATTTTTTGAGACAAAGTCTCTCTGTCACCCAGGCTGGACTGCAGTGGTGCAATCTCGGCTCACTGCAACCCCACTTCCCAGGTTCAAGCGATTCTCCTGCCTCGGCCTCTCAAGTAGTTGGGATTACAGGCGCCTGCCACCATACCCAGATAATTTCTGTATTTTTAGTAGAGGCAGGGTTTCACCATGTTGGCCAGGCTGGCCTTGAACTCCTGGGCTCAAGTGATCTGCCCACCTCAGCCTCCCAGAGTTTCGGGATTACAGACGTGAGCCACTGCGCCCAGCCTAAGACCTTGCTTTCTATTCTTCTTGGGTGTACACTCAGGAATAGAGTTGCTCATATGGTAACTCTGTTTAACTTTTTCCATCTATACAAAAAATTAGCCAGGCATGATGGTGCATTTCTGTGGTTCCAGCTACTCGGGGGGCTGAGGTGGGAGAATCACCGGAGCCCGGGAAGTTGAGGCTGCAGTGAGCCGTGATCGCACCACTCCAGCGTGGGTGACAGAGCAAGACCCTGTCTCTTAAACTAACATTTTTTTCCTGTTTTCCGTAGCAGTGGCACTGTTTCACAATCCCACCAAAATGCACCAGGTTAAACTTCCCATGAAGTCGTGGGCCTACCCCACCAGACTACAGACTTGCCCATCCCAGCCTTGTTCCCCGTTTGTCTGTTAAAACGCACCATCTAGACAGTGCATGGCTTGGTGTACAGTAGGTGCTCAATATTTGTTGAACAAATGAGTGAATGTGGAGCTGGTCATTAGGCTGATGACAAGAGTCCAGGTGGGGGAGATTAAGGCGTTTCCTGGGAGCTAGCTGTGTACCAGGGTGGGGGCAGTTTTAAAGAAGGTGAACGGAGTAATTCACCTGTGGGTTTCACCTGGTCCAGGTTTAAGGCCACCTCCCCGCAGAACTCTCCTCGTCCAGCAGAGGGCGCTTTAGGCCAATATACGAACTAATGGCAATGATATGCAAATAAGCCATAGCGGGCCCCGAGGGGCTTTTTTTGGTCAGGCGCGCCGTGGACAGCCCTGGTGCCGCGGGGCCCTGGGACTCAAGATGGCGCCGCTACTGCCGCGGAGGCCCGGGCGGCGGCGCTGGCGAGGCTTCCGGAGACCGCAGACAGGGCAGCCCTCGCCCTCCTTACTTCCTCCCACGGCCGTCTGTCCCGGCCCAGGGGTCTGCCAGCCGCTTCGGTCCCGCGGGAGCACGAGTTTCTGAGCAGGCGCGCTGCGGGCAACCCCTCCCGAGGTCCCTTGCGGCGACGACCCGGGGGCCTCCGGGGGGCCTCGTAGCAAGATGGCGGCGGCGGGGTCCGTGAGGCGCGGGCGGCGGCGACCGCGGCGCCAGTGAGGGGGCCCGGGGGCCCGGGCGGCTCCGGGCCGGGGCCCCGCCGCGGGACGGACCATGCTACGCTCCACTGGCTTCTTCCGGGCCATTGACTGCCCCTATTGGTCTGGGGCGCCCGGGGGACCCTGCCGGCGGCCCTACTGCCACTTCCGGCACCGCGGGGCCCGGGTCCCCGGCGCGCCCGGTGATGGCGGAGCGGCGCCCCCCGCAGCAGGTAATGCCCGCTCGCCTGCCCGCCTTGAGCTCGGCTCCCCGGCCCGGGTCTGGACTCCACCTCCGGGCCCGCTCAGGGTCCCCGTTCACGGCCCAGCTCCCCTCCCCACGCTCTTCGCGAGCGACGGTTCCCCCAGCCGGGTCCAAGACCACCCACCCGGGGACCCGGTGCAAAGCCCTGATTTTCTCTAAGCCTTCGTCTTCACGAGTGTGAGATGTCAACGGGGAGGACGCGTCCTGCCAGGGCTGTCTAGAGGGCAGAGTGCGAGCGCAGATTGACGACCGGGCACCGGGCCTGGCACGAGGGCGTTCTCGGGAGACAGGCGCGGCCGGCACGGGGCTGGCCCTGGACGCCTCCTGTCCCTGACTCGCGCCCGCTGCTCCCGGGCGCCCAGGTGCTTGTGGCCGCCCTTGTTTATTTCCGAGATCTGCCCTCGGGCCGCGCCTCTGGTAGCGGCCACCTCAGTCTCCGGTCGTTCGAGTCCGGAGGGTCCGAGGAGCGTCCCGTGTGTGTGTGTGTGTGTGTGTGTGTCGAGCCATGTGTCCAGCATGACGGGGCAGGGAGGAAGTCCAAGCCCACCTGAGTGGGCTCCGAGTGGAGGTTGGTGGACTCCACCTCACGGCGTCATGGTGGTTTTCATCGTCATGGCAGCGTTTCCTGGAGGAGACGTGGGGTTTGGATTGGAGGAAAAGAGGGACATCGCAAGGAAGGGCGTGGAGGGAAGGTTATGGAGTGTGATGTCATTCAGACTCCCCCGTGACCTCTGTCCCTTGAGAGTAGCTCTCTCCTTCCCCCATCCCCTGACTCCTTCTATCCCAGACTTCCAGATTGGGCGTGAGTTTCTTTTTCTTCTTCTTATTTTTTTAAAAAATTTTTTAAAGACGGGGTTTCAGCATGTTGGTCAGGCTGGTCTTGAACTCCCGACCTCAGGTGATCCGCCCGCCTTGGCCTCCAAAAGTGCTTGGATTACAGGCATGAGTTTCAAGCATTGATTTTACTTAACCCATGAGACAGCCTCAGCCCAGAACCTTTTCCTCCCAAAAGAGGAACACGTTCACTAGGATTCAGGAATAGGCCTGTTTTCTGGTTTTGCTAGAAAAGGCAGCCCTTTTCGGATCTCCCCGACGTGTGCCGAGGACGCCCGCAGCTGTAGTCGGTTGTTTGCGGTTGGACGGATGCAAGCATTCGCTTGTCAGTTCTCCACCTGCTCCCAGCATCTTCGCTGTGCCTGAGGCGGGCAATGAGAGCTGCCTGTGTGGCCGGCCTTGCTCTGGGACCTGCCGACAGATGTGCCACAGATTCCCGAGCATAAGGTCGTGACGTCCCGGGAGCACACAGCCGGCTTTGGCGGGGGCTGGGAGTTGAAGAAGGCAGTGCATGGGGGAGGCTCCTCGGAGGCTGTGACAGTCGACTCACGATGCTCGTTTTCACCCTGTTTTTAGAGGCGGGGTTTCTCTAGAGTCCAGGCTGGAGTGCAGTGGTGCGATCACAGCTCTTTTAAGCCTCGGTCTCCTGGGCTCAAGGGATCCTTCTACCTGAACCTCCTCAGTAGCTGGGACTACGGGCAGTGTGTACCACCACACCTGGCTCACTTTTGTAATTTTTTTTTTTTTTTTTTTTTTTTTTTTGTGGGGATAGGGTCTCACTGTGTTGTCCGGGCTTGTCTTAAACACCTGGTCTCAAGCAGTCCTCCTGCTTCGGCCTCCCAAAGTGCTGGGGTTACAGGTGTGAGCCACTGCACCCGGTGCAAGTCAGGCTTTTGATATCTGTCTGTATCCGCAATGGCCCGTTCGTTTCCCAAAGGCTCATTTTTGAGGGTCCCTTTGGTGGTGCAGTCTTTCTGTCTGCTCCACATTCCTCTGGGAAAATGCAGCTGCCTGCCTCTTAGCATGGTGTGTCTGCGTTTTCCTTTTGCTGGTGAGAAGGAACTCCTTTTCCCCGTCTGCTGGGGTGGAAGGGCTTCTTGTTACTGTCTGGAGAAGGCTGCTTTCCCCTGCAGAGAGGCAGGATCCAATCCCAGCTCAGTCTTCCTTGCTGGGAGGCTTCTGTGACCCTGTTTCCTCCTCAGAGACATACTCATCACGCTGCCCTCTGAAGACACCCCGGGGAAGTGCGTGTCTCATGCCTACCCCTCCAGATTTTCACACACCCAGTTTTCTGTGGGTTTTGAAGAGGCTGGCATGATCTAACTTCTGCCATATCCTCTCAAGAGGATTCCAGGGGGGACAGGGCAGTGGCCTCCAGAGAGGAGAGCAGGCAGGAATGCTGGCTTCCCTCCCAGCATTGAGAGCAGACAGAGATTCTGGTGAAAGGCCCTCAGCTAGCCCTGAGTACCTTCGGGGTCCTGCTGTGTGCTGGGCACATGCTGCATGGTGACCCTGTGAGCTAGGTGCTGTCAGTGGGGAAACTGAGGCTTATCAAGGAACGTGTTTTACCCACACCACCACCTGGCCAGGGCAGGCCTGAAGCCTCCAGAGGCCGGTGGGACTGAGCCGTGGCTCTCCTCCAGGTGGATTGCGACAGGAAAAGTGCAGGCTTCCCAGGGCCTGAGGGCCTGTCCATGATTCTGCCGGTCTCTGGGCACTTTGCTTTTTAAAGTAGTGTCTTTCTGGTCTGGGGTAAGGTTTGTTTTAGAAACACCCGAGAATGCAGAAAAGCCACAGAAGAGTGGCTTCGTCTGACCGAGTCAGCCCTGGGCAGACTCCTCTGGATCCCATGCCACAGGCCCGGGCAGCTCAGGGGGCTTCCTCCGGATCCCACGCCAGAGGCCCGGGCAGCTCGGGGGGCTTCCTCCGGATCTCACGCCAGAGGCCCGGGCAGCTCGGGGGGCTTCCTCCGGATCCCACGCCAGAGGCCCTGGCAGCTCGGGGGGCTTCCTCCGGATCCCACGCCAGAGGCCCGGGCAGCTTGGGGGCCTTCCTCCGGATCCCACGCCAGAGGCCCGGGCTTGGTGTGCTGGAGCCACGGCTGGGACTCTGCCTCGCAAATGAGGTTGGATTCTTATTTTTTCGGGGACTTTTCCCAAGATTCCCTCACCTGACTTCTTGAGTGCCTGGGGAGTTGGAAAACCTGGGTTCTGGGTCCAGAGCCTGCCGCTAGGCGTGGGCCATGGGAGTCGGGACACAACACGTGCCTGTGGCTGCTTTTGGTATTCCTGTTTTAAGATTCTTTGCTTAGGTTTTCAGTAGAGCAGTGACTGATCCCAATAGGGTAGTTCCGCACCCAGGAGATGTCGGGAGATGTCTGGAGATGTTTTGGGGCTGCAGGCACAGAGGGCAGAGGCCAGGGACAGTCCCACAGACAGAGATCCAGCCTGGGATTGGTGGTGCAGGGCAGGTGGCCTAGCATGTTTTTGTGTTTTCTTTTTTTTTTTTTTTTGCAACACAGTCTGGCTCTGTTGCCCAGGCTGGAGTGCGGTGGCGTGATCTCAGCCCCCTGCAGCCTCCGCCTCCTGGATTCAAGCTATCCTCCTGCCTCAGCACCCCTACCCCAGTATCTGGGATTACGTGCATCCGCCACCGCGCCCGGCTAATTTCTCTATTTTTAGTAGAGACGGGGTTTTACCATGTTGGTCAGGATGGTCTCGAACTCCTGACCTCAGGTGATCCACCTGCCTTGGCCTCCGAAAGTCCTGGGATTACAGTCGTAAGTCACTGTGCCAGGCCTGTTTCTGTGTTTTCAGGAGGGCGGGCTGAGCTGGCGGTCTGGCTGTAGGGAAAGGCAGAGGCCCTGAGAAGCAATCCTGCTCCTACAGCCTGAGATGGGAGAGGCGGAGCAGCTCCCTGGGGCTACGGTCAGCAGGGACAAGCGGTCAGCAGGGAGGCGCTCTGGGACTCCTGTGGTGCCTGAGCCCGCCCCCACCTCCCGAGCCCACCACAGCTTTACCGTCTACTCCGGGGACTGCAGACTTGAGGCACAGGTGCCACTGGCCGGCCTCTGTCCCTACGGCGACCACAGCCTGGACTGAAGGCGTCTTGCTTGGTTTTGCGTTATGCAGAGCTCGCTAGGAACGCCTGGGCCTACACCTGCTGGGCGTCGCCCCCTTGAGCCTGTTGCTTCCTGAACCTCCCTCGGCCTCGGTGAGCTCTTCCGCACGGTGGGGTCACTCCAAGTGCCAGCTGCCCTCTCCTGGCGTCTGAGTGTAACGTGAAGCATTGTGTGAGCTGTGCCCTAGCAGGGCTCACTTCTGATAAAGACATGCCGTCCTTTGCTCTCCTCCTCAGCTCAGAATCCCCTCTGCAAAGCAATCCCTAGAGAGGAGCAGGCAGGTTTCGGGCGCGCCTTGCGTGCTCGGGGCCGTGGCTGCGCTGTCCACGTGCTGTGGGTAGACTGACGGTGTGATCTGTTGCAGAACAGAAAGAAAAAACCTGAAAAGGAAATGAGGTGGAAGGAGACGCCCGGGGAGCTGCGAGCCTGTTGGGGCTGTTCCGGGGTCTCTGAGCCTCCCGGGGACCTCTCACGTTGCTTTTCCACCTCCTCTGCCAACAGCTGAGTCCTCAGGGACCCTTGGAGGAGCTGGCTGGCTGGGGGCGGTCCCTTCCTTAGGCTCCCAGAGCTTTCTGGAAGGGCTGCAAGGACGAAGCACTCCACCCCGTGACAGGCTGTGTGCATGGAGCCCGGGCTGCTGGGCATGCCTCTGCCTCCTGCCTCAGGAAAGGAGTGCTGTGGGGGGGATTCGAGCAAGCTGGCTTAGCCTGGACACTCACCACCGAGCTTCACTGTCCTGGAAAACCAGGAGCTGACCCAGCTGCCCTCCAGGGTCTTTCTGGGTCCATTTGGACTCAGTGTGTGGGGCCAGGCTGTGGGGACTCGGGAAGCAGAAGCGGAGGTGGGGGGAACAGATGGGGGGTGGGCCCGGCGCCAGGAGAGAGGGCAGCTAGCACTTTGGCCATGGAGTGGGGACCGCCCCCAAACACTGGAAGAAGTGGACTTTGGGGGAGTGGACAAGACGTAGGGAGGCCCTGCCCTTTGCGCTCTGCAGGCTGCGCGCCCTCGCTGAGGTCCGGGGCAGGGGCTGGGTTGGCCCACCTTGCTAGCCAGCACCCCGACCCCCAGCACCTGCACACAGGTCAGCAAGTGACAAAAGCAGCCTGTGCTTGCAGTCACCTCCTTAGGCACTATGGTGACCGTTCTCAGAACAGCTGTGAACCCTGCACGCCAGCTTCTCTCTTCAGCTTTTCTGTGGGTCCCCAGAATAGGCTCTGTGGCTCCTGGATGCTTTGAGGCCTCTGTGCCCGAGGAGAGCGCAGGGGCCCCCGAAACACCCGCGGGGAAATGTGCTTTGGGGACAGAAAAGGCTCTGGGGTGAGAAGGAGTGGAGAGCAGCACTCTCCACTTGATTCGCGTGGACAGCCAAGGTGGGCTGTTCACAGGGGTGGAGGGGCAGGGGAAGAAGGCCCCTGAGGCCCCATCCCGTCACCTGGCAGCAGTCAGGCCCTGCCCGGACATTTGTACCCTTCTGGTTTTTTGTCAGTTGTTTTTGCTTTTGTTTGAGAGGGAGTTTTGCTCTTGTCACCCAGTCTACAGTGCAGTGGCACAATCTGGGCTCGCTGCAGCCTCTGCTTTCCAGGTTTAAGCAATTCTCCTGTCTCAGCCTCCTGAGTAGTTGAGATTACAGGCACTCCCACGCCCAGCTGAATTTTGGTAGTATTAGTAGAGATACAGTTTCCCCATGTTGGCCAGGCTGGTCTCAAACCCCTGACCTCAGGTGAGAGGCCTGCTTTGCTGGGATTATAAGTGTGAGCCACCAAGCCCAGCCTATACCCTTCTGTTTCTACAGAGGTTTTTTTGCGGGGAGACTGAGTCTCACTCTGTTGCTCAGGCCAGAGTGCAGTGGCGCAATCTCGGCTCACTGCAACCTCCACCTCCCGGGTTCAAGCAATTCTCCTGCCTCAGCTTCCCAAGTAGCTAGGACTACAGGCATACACCACCATGCCAGGCTAATCTTTGTATTTTTTAGTAGAGACAGGCTTTCACCATGTTGGCCAGACTGGTCTTGAACTCCTGACCTCAAATGGTCTGCCTGCCTTGGCCTCGGCCTCCCAAAGTGCTGGGAATTACTGATGTGAGCTACCACACCAGCCTGTTTCTACATAGTTTTAAAAGGCAGCCAACCCCTGTCCTGGTTACCATCCCTGTGGCCCGGCCCCACGCTGGAAGCCTTGGGACAGCAGCACTTTCTATCGTGGCATGTGGGGACAGCTGCCCCATGAGGTGAGTAAATGCCCAGAGCACCTCAGAGAGTGGAGCTGGAGCTGGTGGTCCCGGGTCAGGAAGGGACTCTTTTGTTTTTCTGCCCGGGACCCTGCTGTGTGGCTCCACCTGCTGGGCAGCCCTGGCACTGCACTGTCCTGGTGGGAGGGCCGTGCTTGGAGCAGAGGGGAGGCTCCCATCTCAGCCCTGGGAGCCGAAGAGGACCCTGGGTGGGGTGGGCCAGTGCGGGCCCCAGGCCCTGCTGCTGCAGGCACAGCCCAGCCTTCACAGCAGGCTCTGAGACCTGGGCGGAGTCTGGCGTGGGGGTCGGGCAGAGCTGGGCCACCTTGGGTTTCAGGGAGGGTCTTAGAAGCAGCTGGGTGGTGAAGTTCCAGGCCTTCAGCACTGGTCAGGCCCCTCCTGGAAGCCCTCTTCAGGGCCCTTGTGCTTCAGGAGCTGTGGGGCCTCCTCTGGGTGCAGAGCGCTGGGCCCTTTGCCTCTGAGCAGCGGGTTTCTATTGAGTGGGCTGTGTGTAGAGGGCCCAGGGCGCACGCATGTCCAGGATGGGGCTGGAGGATGTCCGCCGTAAGGGTTGGAGGGGGTCTCAGGAGCAGAGCCCCTGGAGTGGATGTATGGCCGCCTGTGGGGAACTCAGGGTTACTCTGCCGTCCATAGGAGGTGCACTTCAGGGGTGCTTTCCGCCATACCCCTCTTCCCAGAGAAGCCCATTGTGGGGTGGGTGCTCCCCTGGACACCACCAGCCCCCACCTTGTACTTCGCAAAGATCATTTCAGCTGGTGCGCCTCTGGTGCTGTGGCTGTTATGGGAATGTCCTCTCCTTCTCCACCTTCAAAGCCAAAGGCCACCCAGGTGACTCCCCTGGAAGCTGGGTCTGGGTAGTCCTGGCTTATCTGTCACGCCCCAGTCTCCGGCTTATTTCTCCTGCCGGTTAAGCCTTAGGCAGGAGATGTCTGTTTCCTTCTGGGTTCCCTGCCTGGCCTGGAGCAGCCAGTCCGATGATGCCTCGTTACAGTATGAGGCCTGCGGGCCCACCGAACTGTCTCCCCGAGGAGGGGCTGGGCCTGCCGGGTTCTTTAGCACCACTGAGTCTTTCTGTCTGGGTGGGAGCTGCGTGGGGCCCTCACTGGCACTGGGTGTCTTCATCTGTGAAATGGGCTGATGTGGACAGGGTGGTTTCGAGGACTGACTGAGGGAAGGCAGTGAGCTTGGACAGGTCTCGAGAGAGAACACGCAGGAAGTTCGGGGTGGGGTCTTCGTGCTCCATGATCTTGTCATTTTCACTGTCTTCTGGTCTCCGACTGTGGTTGGAGATCGTGCTCGTGTGGATTGAGTGTCGGGGGGCAGGGGCACAGAGGAGAGTGGATGCCCCGGATGAGGGGTTTCTGGGCTGAGGGAAGGTTTGGGGGCCAGGACATGGCCTTGGGCAGACATATTGTTCCCAGACCTCACACCCAGAACCCTGGAGGAAACACCGTCATCCATGACATCCAGCCCACCCCGGGGCTGTAGGGCGCTGGTCTTAGGAGATGTGGCCAGGATGGGTGGTGTAGGGAGTGGGTTCTCCCGAGGCTGGGGAAGATGGCCACCCAGGCATGGTGGCCTCTCAGGACCACTGTGACTGGGTGCTGCCTCCCAGTCCTGGCCCCAGGGTGAAGTAGAAAGGAAGGGGGAGCACCCAGGCCAGGCCTCTAGAGGGTGGCTTTTCCCTTCAAACAGTTAACCTTGTTTCCCGGAAACAGATTCACCTGGGCCCATCCAGGAGGGAGCCCACCTGCTTCCATCCAAATTAATTCCCAGCCATGGGACAAGGCTTGGATGGGCCCCTCCCATCTCCAGAGTCAGCATTTATTTATGTACTGACTTGCGTGTTTATTTGTATACGTTTCACTGCCTGGAGTGCAGTGCTGCAATCTTGGCTCACTGCAGCCTCTACCTCCCAGGTTCAAGTGATTCTCCTGCCTCAGCCTCCCGAGTAGCTGGAATTACAGGCGCCTGCCACCACCTGGCCAATTATTATTATTTTGTATATTTTAGTAGAGACAAGGTTTCACCATGTTGGCCATGATGGTTTTGAACTCCTGACCCCAAGTTATCCGCCAACCTCAGCCTCCCCAAAGTGCTAGGATTACAGGCGTGAGCCAGTGCACTCCACCCAGAGTCAGACTTCAGATGTGTCCCCCGGGCTCCTGGGGCACCCAGAAGCATGCAGATGCTCTCCTGGCACCTTTCCCGTCCTGACAGGTACCCAGGCCTGGCCCTCTGAGGCGGGATGGGAGGGGGCAGCCCGGGAGGCAGCGTCAGGTGCCCCCTGTTCTGAGCTGCAGGCTCCTTGGCTGAGACCCTGGCAGATGCCTCTGTGAAACTTCCAAAGCTGGCTGGAGTGCTCAGGCCAGGACGCTGCCTTCCAGCACCAGCCCCAGAAGGAAGGAGGCCTTGACCTTGGCCTTCTCCGGCCGCCTGGAGTGCCTGCTTGCTTTTTGGTGCAGCCTTTGCGGAGGGGAGGCAGCCTGTACCCAGGAGTGGAAACTCCCTCTGCAGAGGGTGCCGCTCCCACCTCCAGGCACACCTGCTCTTTCCCACCTGTGGGCTGAAGGCTGGGGCAGGTTTCATAGCCCTTGCAAGTACAGCCCCTCGAGGTGGCTCATGCCTGTAATCCCAACACATTGGGAGGCCAAGTTGGGCGAGTCATGAGGTCAGGAGTTTGAGACTAACCTGGCCAATTTAGTGAAACCCATCTCTACTAAAAATACAAAAAAATTTAGCGGGGTGTGGCATTGGATGCCTGTAATCCAAGGTACTCCAGAGGCTAAGGTAGGAAAATTGCTTGAACCTAGGAGGTGGAGGTTGCAGTGAGCCAAGGTCATGCCACTATACTCCAGCCTGGGCTACAGTGTGAGACTCTGCCAAAAAAAAAAAAAAAAAAAAAAAAGGACAAGCAATGCTTTGGGAGGCTAAGGCAGGAGGCTTGCTTGAGCCTGGAGGTTTGAGACCAGCCTGGGTATGATAGCGAGACCCACGTCTTTATTAAAAAAAAAAAGAAAAGAATTATCAGGATGTGGTGGTGCTCGCCTGTGGTCCCAGCTACTTACCAGGCTGAGGTGGGAGGGTTACTTGAGCTAGGGAGGCAAAGCTTCAGTGAGCTGTGATGGCGCCACTGCACTCCAGCCTGGGCGACACCCATCTCAACAGAACAACAGAGCAAGTGCTCACACAGGCTCCTGTTAGAAAGATACGTCCACTCCCCCAGATCGGGCCCTTATCACCTGTCCCTGTCCTCCACCGCCCTCTGTTCGGGGTGGGGAGTGGGGGATGGGTGCCTGGCTTCACTCCTGGGAGGCAGGTGCTATTCCTTCCAAGACCTCCCCAAAGCATCTTCCTGGGGAAGTGGTCTCTCCTTTGAGAATCCAGTGTCCGGTGGTCTGGATTTCCTTCCTTTGGGAAGGGCTTGAGGGTGTCTACTGGCTGCTGTGTGTATTGCCCATGGCTCTTGGCTCCCCTGGGCCAGGCTGATCTTGTGTCTTAAGAGTCCCAGGGTCCAGGGAAAGGAGGTGGAAGCCCTGAGTGGAGTGCGTCATCCTCAGCCCCTCAGATGCCTCAGTTCCTGCCCTTCTGGGGCCCAGTCTCGCAGCTGCCCACCTCTGCCTGGGGAGGAGAGCCTTCCCGTTGGGCGGGCGCTCCCTCCCATCCGCATCCCTGTTAGTCCTAACTTGAGAGGGAGACCCGAGTGTCCCTGACCTGGGCTTGCCCCTCCTCGGTAATTGTGCTCTGTCAGCTCCCCCACTGAGTCTCTGCAGCTCACTCCGCAGTGGCCTTGGCCTGGCACCTCCATATCACTGGGTAGCCAGGACTTCCGGGGCTGGGGGAGGGCTGGCACTGGCTGCCCTATTCACCAGGAGGGTGGCAGGGGTGGCGTGCTCTGCAGCCCTCCCCTGGGTGGGGGCTGACACCCAGCCTGAGTTAGGCACCCTGCTGGGAGCACCCTCCTGCCCTGGGGGCCGTCCCTCCCCGTGCAGAGGAGCTGGCAGCCACAGTTACTGATAAGTTGGGTGCCCTTGCTGACTCCCAGGGTCCTCGGCTGTGAGGCGATGGCAGAGTGGGCGCCTCTGCGCTTGCTGAGCATGTGGGGTGACACTTCCTGGAAATGCCTCAGGTGTGGCCTGGCACAGGCCAAGAAGAGCCTGGCGGCTTCACCTGTGGCTTCCGTGTGACTCCCTGCCCGCCCTTACCTCATGGCCCAGCACACAGTCCACGGAGTTCTGGATGGCCCAGAACAGACACGGGGATCCTCCCACCTGTCTAAATGAGACTTCACTTCCTTCTGTTTTAGAAACAGGATCTTGCTCTGTTGGCCAGGCTGGAGTGCAGCGGTGTGATCATGGCTCACTGAAGCCTTGACCCCCTAGGCTCAAGCAGGCCTCCCACCTTAGCCTCCTGAGTAGCTGGGGCCACAGGCGCACACCACCGCGCCCAGCTAATTTTTGTATTTTTTGTAGAGTCAGGGTCTTGCCAAGTGCCTAAGCTGGTCTTGATCTCAAGCTGTCTGCCCATCTTGGCTTCCCAAAATGCTGGGATTACAGGCATGAGTCGCTGAGCTCGGCCCTAAACGTCATTTTAAAAATGGGCATAGCATTCTCGTGATTTCAAGGGAAGGGCAGCAGCTGCTGCTACAACCCCTCTTCCCACCTCTGTAGCCTCAGGGTCCCCGCCTCCTGCTGTCTCTGCAGGATTCCCTGGAACAAGAGGGGCCTTCCGCCTTCACAGGGACGGGCAGCGGGCAGTGTGATGTCCACTGCACTTTCATCACCGAGGGGAGCTGCTTTCCTTCCCTGTGGTTCTTAAAGCAGCACACACACTCTCAGCTCTGGGCTGAGAAGTCCAAAATTGGCCTTGCTGGGATCAAATCAAGCTGTGCAGGGCTGGGCCCTCCTGGACGCTCCAGGGGAGAATCCAGTTCCCGCCTTTCCCAGCATCTGGAGGTGCCTGCATCCCTGAGCTCAGGCCCTTCCTCCCCCTTCACAGCCTTGGTGTGGCCTCTTGATCTCTCTGGCACTCACCCTTCCGCCTCTGTCTTTGAAGGACCCTGTGAGGGCGCCGGGGCCCGGGATAGCCCAAGACATCCACCCACCTCGAAGTCCTTCATTCAGGTCACATCTGCAGTCTCTCTGGCTGAGTGACTGGCCTGGCCTGGCCACAGGTTGCAGGGGTTGGGAGGGGACCTACCCGCAGAGGCACTTGTTCTGCTGGTGGGTGTGTCTCGGGTGAGCAGCTTAGAAACCCGCCAGTTCTTTCCTGTGCCTGCCGGGTTTCCAGGGGTGTGGGGGCCCTCCGGGACACTGGCAGTTCTATTGCTGTTCTCTGCACCGTCCTCAGTGGGAGGTCTTGAGCCTGCCTCCCCTTGGCCACGTCCAGCCATTTGCTCCTTATCAGCCTGTTGGGGACGCAGGTCAGCGTTTGAGTCCCTCTTGGCAGTCAGCGTTGGGTGCAGCATAAATTAAGGCCAAATTGCATTTGCTGCACCCAGTGAGATGGCGGGCTTGGTGTGGGCCCAGCCAAGGCTTTGTTGCAATCTTGGATCTGGTTGGGTTTGTGGAGTTGCTTTTCAAAGGCAAGAGCCTGCGACACTCCTTGCCCCTCTTCTTCCCCGTAGGGCTTGTGCCTCCCGTTTAACCCCGGCTGACCTGCGTTTAGGCTTCTGGGGCCTCTCCTGCGTTATGATTCACTGTTGTGTTTTTGCAGTGAGGGCTGCACCAGAGCGTCCGTGCCTCTGCCCTGCGCAGGCCGTCTGTGGCACGGGTTCTTAGGCTCTGAGTCTGAGGGTGGTGGCGTTGAAGCTGCCTGGGATGGTTGCAAAACTGCTCTGCAGAATCTCAGCCTGTCTACGGCCCCCTCCGTGAGGGACAAGGGAGACTGCACCCCGTTTACAAGTTCTGGGAGGTCTTTGGAGCCATTTCCTGCCAACTCCAGGGCGTCAGACCTACTGACTTTTCTTTAGAGATGTTACAGAATTACATTCAGTAGGATTTTATGTTTTTATGTTGGGGTTGTGCTTTGTTGCCCAAACCGGAGTGCAGTGACACGATCCTGGCTCACTGCAGCCTCAAGCTCCTGGGCTCAAGTGATTCTCCCACCTCAGCCTCCCAAGTAGCTAGGACTCTAGGTGTGTGTCACTATGCTTAGCTCACTTTTTTAAAAAAAAATTATATGTTTTTCTTTGCTATCAGTTTAGCCCTTTGAAGGATCAGCTAACTTTTAAGTATTCTTTTTAAGAGAGGGGATCCATGTTGTCCAGGGTGGTCTTAAACTCCTGAGCTCAAGCCCTGCCTGGGCCTCCTGAGGTGCTGAGGTTACCGGTGTGATCCACTGTGCCTGGCCACGTTGAGTAGCGTTTCTGGTGGTAAACTTGTAAGTTTCTAGACTAAATAATCGAAGTTGGTTTTTATTCCTTCGCTGGAACCTTGGACTCCACTTGCTCCTCCCTCCCTCCCTCCCTCCCTCCCTCCCCCCTCCCTCCCTCCCTCCCTCCTTCCCTCCCTCCCTCCTTCCCTCCCTCCTTCCTTCCTTCCTCTTTCTTTTCTTTTTTTTTTTTTTTTGAGATGGAGTTTTACTCTTGTTACCCAGGCTGGAGTGCAATGGCGCGATCTCGGCTCACCGCAACCTCCGCCTCCTGGGTTCAGGCAATTCTCCTGCCTCAGCCTCCTGAGTAGCTGGGATTACAGGCACGTGCCACCATGCCCAGCTGATTTTTTGTATTTTTTTAGTAGAGACGGGGTTTCACCATGTTGACCAGGATGGTCTCGATCTCTTGACCTCGTGATCCACCCGCCTCGGCCTCCCAAAGTGCTGGGATTACAGGCTTGAGCCACTGCGCCCGGCTGCTTTCTTTTCTTTCTTTCTTTCCTTCGAGTTTCACTCTTACTGCCCAGGCTGGAGTGCAGTGGCGTGATCTCGGCTCACTGCAGCCCGCGTCTACCGGGTTCAAGCGATTCCCCTGCCTCAGCCTCCTGAGTAGCTGAGATTACAGGCACATGCCACCACGCCTGGCTAATTTTTGTATTTTTAGTAGAGTCAGAGTTTCTCCATGTTGGTCAGGCTGGTCTCAAACTCCCGACCTGAGGTGATCTACCCACCTCGGCCTCCCAAAGTGCTGGATTACAGGTTCGAGTCACCACGCCTGGCCTGCTCATGTTTTCTGTAACTCCTCCAGCCTGTCCCCACGTGAGCCTTCTGTGGTTCTGACTTCTGTGCTGTCATTGGTGGCACTGAGGTTGTAAAGGTCTGCTAGAGTACACCCTATTAATAACCGTATAAATAACATGCGAGTCACATGTTCCCAGATGTCCCCAGGAAGACAGTTCAGCCATGTGCTTTAAGCCAGGCTCAGCAGCTTGTGCCTGTAGTCCCAGCTATCTTGGAGGCTGAGGTGGGAGGATTACTTGAGCCTCGCAGTTCAAAGCCAGCCTGGGCAACATAGTGAGATCCTGCCTCAACAACAGATTTTAAAATTAAAAAATGTATTGGCCGGGTGTGGTGGCTCATGCCTATAATCCTAGCACTTTGGGAAGCCGAGGTGGGTGGATCACCTGAGGTCAAGAGTTCAAGAGCACCCTGGCCATCATGGTGAAACCCCATCTTTAAAAAAAAAAAAATTAAAAAATGTATTTAAAGTCAGCCAGGTGCAGCGGGTCACTTGAGGTCAGGAGTTCGAGGCTGGCCATCATGGTGAAACCCAGTCTCTACTAAAAATACAAAAATTAGCTGGGCTTGGTGGTGCACACTTGTAATCCCAGCTACTTGGGAGGCTGAGGCGGGAGGGTTGCTTGAACCCGGGAGATGGAGGCTGCAGTGAGCTAAGGTTGCACTCCTGCCCTCTAGCTTGGGCGACACAGAGAGACTCTGTCTCAAAAAAAAAAAAAAAAAAAAAAAAGTCTTCACAGTATCCTTATTGTGGATTTGGCAGTGTGGTCCCTTAGCTGGGCATGTCCGTGTCCTCCCCGCCCAACTCGGCCGTGGCCACTGCTCTGACCTCCGTTTCCCGGCCCCAGTGAATGTTCCCATAGGCAGGAAAGCCTGTGGGACAGAGCACTGAGCTCACCCCCGCCGGGTGCACGGCACGCGGCTGGCACACTGCTGGCGGGTGGGGCTGTGTTGGCTGAGGAAGCGCTCTCCTGTGTCCACTGTCAGGCTGTGGACACAGCCCGCCCCTGCCTCAGTCCAGCGCCCCTGCCTCAGTCCACACCCGCCTGCCCCCGGCGTCCCAGCCAGTTGAGTGTCTGCCCATCACGGTCATTGTATGCATTCTGTGAGCCATGTGAGCCTGCCTCCAGAACCCATGGAGCTGTGTGTCACACACCCCAGGCCTGCCCAGGGCCTGTCTGTCAGGGGCAAGGTCAGGCCCAGCACGGGGCCTGAGATGGCGACGCGGCCTGCACCAAGCTGGGCACCCCAGAGCCTTGGCGACACCAGTGTGTGGTGGGTTTCGGAGGCGGGTCTCTTCCCTTCCCTGCAGTTTGAGGCCGAGGCCACCCCCACGCGGGGAGCTCGTCTCCGGCAGGCTGGTCACGGCTGTGCTCTCTCTTCCCTCCAGGGCTGGGTTACGACCCCTACAACCCGGAGTTGCCCAAGCCCCCGACACAGAGGGAGAATGGCGCCCTCGGCCTGGGGGAAGAGCCGCGGCCTGACATGCTGGAGCTGGAGCTGGTCAACCAGGCCATCGAGGCCGTGCGCAGTGAGGTGGAGCTGGAGCAGCGGCGCTACCGGGAGCTGCTGGAGACGACCCGCGAGCACCGCGCCGGCGAGGCCCCCGCCCTGGCACCCTGCAGCCCTGATGCCAGCCCTGTCGTGGGTCTGGATGACGATGCCTTCCCCCTGGCCTTCCACTACAGCCCTGGCAGCCACAGCCTGTTAAGCCCCAATGCCAGCTACCAGCCCACCCCGCTGGCCCCCCCTGCCGAGTCAGGCAGCAAGTACTCGCTGGCGTCCCTGGACAGGGGTCAGGGCAGAGGCAGAGGGGGCAGTGGTGCCCTGGAGTACGTCCCCAAGGCCGTGAGCCAGCCCCGGCGGCACAGCCGCCCCATTCCCAGTGGCAAGTACGTGGTGGACAACTCCCGACCACCCACAGACCTGGAGTACGACCCGCTCTCCAACTACTCCGCCCGGCACCTCAGCAGGGCCAGCTCCCGGGACGAGCGTGCCGCCAAGCGGCCCCGGGGACCCCGCGGCAGCGAGCCTTACACGCCTGCCCCCAAGAGGCCCTGCGACCCTTTTGGCAGTTGTGAAGCAAGGTTCTCAGACTCGGAAGATGAGGCCGTCACGGCCCCCGGTGACGAGCCCACCACAGCCAGCACTCCCAAAGCCAGGGCTGACCCTGAGAGCAAGGCCTCTGGGCAGCCGCCCTCCAAAGAGAGCCTGGAGGCCGAGGCGGGCAGCCTGCGTGAGACCAGGGAGACCGCCGTGCAGTGTGACGTGGGGGACCTCCAGCCGGCCCCGCCCAAGCCCAGCTCCCCAGCCCAGGCCTCGCAGGATGGGGGCCGCCCCAAGGAGGGGAAACCCAAGAGGAAGAAAAGTGGGGCCCCACCTGCCCCCAGCTGTAAAGACGGTGCCCAGAGGAAGGACAAGACCAAGGACAGGAGCCGAGGGCGGAGGGAGAGGCCCCGCGTGGACAAGAAGGGCCCGCAGGCCAGCAGCCCCCGGCGCAAGGCAGAGCGGCTGGAAGGGACCAAGAAGAAGCCATCTTCGGCCACTCCTGTGGCCAGCTCAGGGAAAGGGAGGCCTGACCGGCCAGCTCGGCAGCCAAGCCCCGCAAGCGGGGACTCACAACCGGCGGCCAGCAGAGCTCCGCCCGGCCCCCCCCAGCTCCCCTGCAGGAAGGGCACCAAAGCCCCGTCGGGGAAGCTGGTGGAGCGCAAAGCTCGCTCGCTTGACGAGGGTGCCTCCCAGGACGCCCCCAAGCTGAAGAGGCGGGCCCTGAGCCACGCTGACCTCTTTGGGGATGAGAGTGAGGACGAGGCCACGGGGCTGGGGGAACCGAGCGTGCCGAGCGTGTGGCCCCCCACCCTCCCCGGCCTCAGCTCGGACTCAGACTCTGACTCGGACTCCAGCCTGGGCTTCCCGGAGGCACAAGGGCTGCCCAAGCGGCTCAAGGCCTCCCCGCCCCCCTCCCCCGCAAGGTCCTCCTCCTCGTCCTCCTCCAGCGCGGGGGCGGATGTGGACTACTCGGCCCTGGAGAAGGAGGTGGACTTTGACTCCGACCCCATGGAGGAGTGCCTGCGGATCTTCAACGAGTCCACCAGCGTCAAGACGGAGGACAGAGGCCGGCTGGCCCGGCAGGTGAGGCTCGGGTGCTCGGCCTGGGCTCAGGGTCGGCGACAGAGCTGAGGGCCTGGTGAGGGACGCTCCGTTCCGTCTGGAGTGGTTTCCAGGGGGCTCAGAGGCGTGGGGTGGAGGTGGCTCCTAAGTGCTGGCCCCTTAGCCAGTTTAAATCTCAGGGGCCCTGGAGCCCCCGAACCCCCAGCAGCCCTGCTGCCCCTCAACCACCCAGAGAGGTCACTGGCCTCTAGCCACCAGCCAGGTTCCTGTGGCCGCGTGCACACAGACTGTTCCCGGACCGGCAGGGGGGCAGGGGCATATTGGCATGCCCACCCACCCACCTCAGGTACCGGCTTCTAGCCCCTCTTCCTCTTCCTCCCCTCCTCTCCCCATCTCTTCTCCCCCAACCTGTGTCTTCTTCTCTAGCCCCTCTGTCTCCTACCCTCACCCCCCCATCCCATCCTGCCTCTCTATCCTCCCCACCGTCCTTGGCTTCCTCCCTCCCTCCCCCCAGCATGGGGAGCTCTTGCTCTCCAGGGCCATCCCCGCACCCCGCGTCTCCTGGCCCTGCGCCTTCACATTGGCCACCAGGGGGTGCTCGCCCCACACGAACTGAGACTGAGCCCTCAGCCCACAGCAGCTGCCGTGGCCTGTGCTGGCCTCACTTTCTGGTGTGCTTTCGTTCACTCTGCGGCCCTGGGGTCTCCACACTGGGGCCCTGGGCGCACAGGAGGGGTAGCCTTGGGGGCCTGCAGAACGTGTGACACCTACCCCACCTCCCCAACTGCCCCCACACAAAGCCCAGGGACTGGCTGCCCTGAGCCCTTAGCCCTGAGTGGCTGGCAGGGAAGTGTGAGCGGCTGGCAGGGAGGTGTGAGCGGCTGGCAAGGAGGTGTGGGGTGTGAGCGCCCTCCTGCCAGCTGCTGTTCCTGGGTCTGGACTGTTCCATTCCCCACTTGCTGGGGACGGTTTGAGGTTGGGGAGTATTGGTGCTGGCAGGGAGGGCAGACTAGTGCTGAGGGATGGACACGTGTCTTAGCCCCCCAAGGAAGAGAAGAGTGAGGAGAAGGGGCTTTCGGGTCTGACCACTCTGTTCCCCGGACAGAAGAAGAGGATCTCCCACCTCTCCAAGCAAGGCCAGGAGGTAAGGTCCGCAGAGGCTGGCAGGAACCTTTTTTTTGTTTTTAAAGATGGGGCGGTTGGGGGGGGGGGTTCTTGCTTTGTCACCCCGACTGGTCTTCCAACTCCTGACCTTGAGTGATCCTCCCACCTCAGCCTTCCAGTGCTGGGATTACAGGTGTGAGTCACCACACCCAGCTTCACCCCTTCATTTTATTTTGGAGACGAGTCTCGCTCTGTCCCCCAGGCTGGAGTGCAGAGGCGCCATTTCCACTCACTGCACCCTCCGCCTCCCCGGCCCAAGCAATTCTGCCTCAGCCTCCCGAGTAGCTGGGATTACAGGTGCCACCACACCTGGCTCATTTTTGTATTTTTGGTAGAGATGGGGCTTCACCATGTTGGCCAGGCTGGTCTTGAACTCCTGACCTTGTGATCTACCCGCCTCAGCCTCCCAAAGTGCTGGGATCATAGGCGTGAGCCAACTTCTGACCTTGTGTTCCGCACACCTCGGCCTCCCCAAAGTGCTGGGATTACAGGCGTGAGCTGCCACACCCTGCCCATCCCTTCTTAAAAAGTTATCCGTTCATACTCTCTGATTTCTTTGGGACATTGTTCCCGTAGATTTGTGACACTTTTCGTAAAGCGTCGTTGACTTTCCCGTTCATTCTTCCACCCCAGCCTCACCGTAAATTTGATGCTGACCTTTGCCTCGATTGCAGTGGAATCCTACTGCTGTGACTGGGGCGAGCCCCAGGGCGACCCCCACGGCGAGCCACAGACTGCTGGGCCGCGTGCGGCCTGGGCCTGGGCCCCTTGTCCAGCTCTGAGCCCCAGTTCCCTCCTCTGTAGCCCGGAGACAGTAGGGCTTGTCGGGCCCCTGTGCAGGAGCTTCGAGTTAGTGAAGGAAAAGCAGAGAGCGGTTCCTAGGCCAGCAGCCAGGAGTCCAGCCTCCCCAGAGGAGGGGCTTTGGGGAAGATGAGGTTTAGTGGGATTGGATTGGAGTGCCAGTCTAATTGGGTAGTCCCAGCAACCATGCCTTATTAGGGCTGAGGACACAGCCTGGGTACCTGGAGACACTGGGAGTGGGGGAGCCAGGAGCCACATGGCATTGAGGACCACTGCCCTGTGCTGCTTCCCCCAGGGAGCCCAGCAGCTCAGAAGGTGGCCAGGGAGGTGGTGCCCCTGGCCCCCGAGCTCCTTTCCCCGGGGCCACCTGCCCCAGGTACCCAGGTGTGCTGCCGGGCCTCAGCATTTGTGGTGTCGCAGGCGGAGCCCCCGAGGAGGAGTCCCGCGGTGCCCCTGGCCCGGCCCCCGACGGCGCAGGAGGTGTGTTACCTGCGGACTCAGCAGGCGCAGAGGGCATCGGTGAGCTTGCTGCAGGCCGCCCCCAGGCTGGAGAAGCCGTCTTCCGTCCACATCTCTGCCCCCGGTGAGAAGAGGAGGATCGCCCACGTCCCCAACCCCCGCTTAGCTGCAGGTGAGTCCCTGCCCAGGAGGCCTGTGCTGGGGGGCCGTGGACATGTGGGCAGAAGGAGAGGCGGCACTCTGAGGTCTCGGCTCACCTGAACCACGTGGCACATGATCACAGGGTGACCTTCGGCCCCCTCCTTGGGGCCCTCTGTGAAACGGGGCCTGTTACGGGTTACAGGATGCCTGGCCCAGCACCTTCCTGCCCTGACCTGGCCCCGGGGTCACTAGGGGTCCAGCCTGGCGGGGACTGGCCTGAACCAGGCCCCGGGCTAGAGCCTGTGGTGCCAGGGGAGTCAGGAGCCCTGTCAGCGTGGCGGCCTTGCAGGTGTGGCTTTCTGTCTGGCTTACGAGTGGGGGACGTGGCCTCAGATGGAAATGAGCACCCACCGTGCAGGGGCAGGGCTGTGTTACCTCCACTCCTAGGGGCACCCCCGCCAGGTCTTGTGGAAAGTCGGGCCAGGCCTTAGTGGGCAGTGCACAGGACCCTTCATGGCGGTTGTCCTGTCTTCTGCATCTCCACCTCAGTGGTATCTGCAGGGCGAGGAAGTGTCCCTTGGAGGCAGGCCACAGGTGAGGGTCCCCCACAAAGCTCCCAAAAACGCAGGATCCAGTCTGGGGGCTGGGAATGGCCCCCTGCATGTCTGGCACGCTCCTTTGGAGGGCATGGCTGCTGTCCAGAGAGCACCCTGGGCAGCCTGGTGGTTTGGAGCCCCTGCCTCCCTGGCACTGGCCAGAGGGCTGGAGGGCCAGCCCCCCGATTCCCCTGCAGATCCCACGGGTCCCCCGGCCCTCCTGTGCTGGATGCGGGCTGAGGCCCTCCTTAGAGCTCTCCAGGTCTCCGACCTCCCTTCCCCAGGCCCCTCACGGCTGAGACCTCGGCCCCAGGGAAGGGAGCTCACTGAGTTGCACTGATCCCAGGACCCCACTTGGTTCCCGTCTGTCTCACACTCAGGGTTGTTCTGTTGCTGATCTGTGGTGGGTGCTGAGCTGTTGCAGTGCCCCCGGGGCCTGCAGCCTGAAGGGGGTCTGGTCCCAAGCGCTGCCAGTGCTACAGGGCGGGCTCAGCTGGCCTGGGAGGACTCTTGTGGCTGCCTGCGCTCGCCCCAGGGTGTGGCCGAGGGAGCCTGGAGGGTCTCTGTCCATCCTTCCTGAAGAGCAAACCTCCCAGTGTGAAGGTTCGGGGTGCGGGGCAGGCAGCCCGCTTCCTCCCGGGCGGTCTGCGGTAGGACCAGCGGACTCAGCCTGTCTCACGCACACCCTTCTGGGGCCAGATGGGGTTTCGAGGGATGTCACTTTGAGACTAGGACCAGATGTCCCCACTCACAGCTCCCCTCCCTGGGTTGGCGCCAAGTCCCCGGTCCAGAAGCCCCTGTGCCACACGGACACACTTGCCCAGATTGCAGCTGCCTGCCTGGCCAGCCCCCGGAAACAGCCCCGGCAGGCCTGGCCTCTTCCCTCTTGGCAGGAGGCTTTGGTTTGTGACCTCATCAAAGGGCCAGGCAGAACACAGAGGCCCAGGGCAGGGCAGGCCGCTGGTCACAATGAGCAGGTGGGGGCACCCAGACCCTCCTGTCCTCCGTCTGGGAGTCAGGGCCCTTCCCTGAGACATCGATGCCTCGGGCTTGGGGTCGGAACATGTGGCAGAGGCCTGGACCGCCCCACCGGCGACGTGGCCTGAGCCGCCTCCATAGCCCGACCTGTGTCCCCGGCCTTGATGGACTTGCCTGAAGGCAGCTAGAGCCTCATGCCATTCCGCAGCCGCAGCCGCAGCCCCAGCCCCACGCCCCGGCCCGGGCCCCTGCGCGCAGAGATGCACGTGCTGTTGGCGCTGAGTGGCCGCGGCTGCTTGGTGCTCCACCATGCGGTGACGGGTGGCCACTCGCCCTGCGCCCACACCCCTTGTGCCCCGCCAGCCCCCACAGGTCCCAAGAGGACCCTCTCGGCCAGCAGCAGCCAGCCCTCCAATGGCCCCGAGCCTGGTGGCCAGCCGCTGAAGACGCGCACGTTGTCGGGGATGGCATCCAAGACCACCACCACCATCACCCCTAAGCGAATCGCCCACAGTCCATCCTTACAGGTAGCCGCTCCCGTCCCAGCCAGAACCACCACCCCCAAGGCCAGCCCCTAGGCCAGCCTCAGCGTGGCCCAGCTCCTCCTGGCCACATTGAGGCCTTGCCCCCTGCCCTTCGGGCCTGTGCACCCCACACTACAGCACAGCCCTCCCCCTCCCCTCCTGCTGCCCTGTGGGTTTTGTCTTGTTTTGCTTTTTTATTTTGTTGTTTGTTTGGTTTTTTGTTTTGTTTTGAGAGAGACAGTCTCTGTCGCCCATGCTGGAGTGCAGTGGCACAATCATGGGTCACTGCAGCCTCAACCTCCTGGGCTCAAGCGATCCTTCCACCTTACCCTCCCGAGTAGCTGGGCCCACGAGCTGGTGCTGCCACACCCCAGCTAATTTTTTTATTTTGGAGAGACAGGGTGTTGCTACGCGTTGCCCAGACTGATCTCGAACTCCTGGCGTCAACTGATCATCCTGACTCAGCCTCCCAAAGTGCTAGGATTGTAGGCATGCGCCACCACACCCGGCCTTCTTTTGTTTTTAATTAATAGACTACATTTTTCAAGCCATTTTAGATTTCTAGGAAAACTGAGCAGAAAAGTACAGCAGTTCCCATGTGCCCCATGCCCTCAGTCTCTCCTGCTGCTTTCACGTGCCCCATGCCCTCCTCGGTCTGTCCTGCTGCTCTCGTGTGCCCCGTGCCCTCGGTCTCTCCTGCTGCTCCCGTGTGCCCCGTGCCCTCGGTCTCTCCTGCTGCTCCCGTGTGCCCCGTGCCCTCGGTCTCTCCTGCTGCTCCCGTGTGCCCCGTGCCCTCGGTCTCTCCTGCTGCTCTCGTTGGGCCTTGGTGTGTGCGTCTCTGCTGGAACCCAGGCCGATCTGTCGCAGTTCACCTCACTGCTGCCTCCAGCCATGGTCATGGCTGCGTCGCGTTTGCGTTCCCCGAGAGAGGCCCTTACCCACGACTGCTTCTGCCTTCCCTCTAGAGTTTAAAGAAACCCATTATCCCTAAAGAATTTGGGGGCAAAGTCCCCACTGTCATCCGCCAGCGTTATCTCAACCTGTTCATCGAGGAGTGTCTCAAGTTCTGTACGTCCAACCAGGAGGCCATAGAGAAGGTGAGGTCCCCGAGCTGCTCTCTGGCCAGCCAGGTGGGGACTAGGGGTCCAGGCAGGTCCCCAGACATCCCCTATCGGCCTCTCAGCCGCGGCTGCGACCTGAAGCTGCCTGGGAGAGATGCGGGTCCCTGGGTCCCATGGCGACCCTACCGCTGCTCCCGGCACTAGCAGGCACAGGCTCAGCTGGCACCGCGTGTCCCCAGGCGCTGAACGAGGAGAAGGTGGCCTATGACCGCAGCCCCAGCAAGAACATCTACCTGAATGTGGCCGTGAACACGCTTAAGAAGCTCAGGGGCCTGGCCCCCAGCGCCGTGTCCAGCCTCAGCAGTGAGTCCCAGCAGCTGGGGAGGGGAGGCTCGGGGTGCTCTTGGGCTGGCGGCTGGGCCGGGACCCTTGCTGGGACAATCTCAGACAAAAGGAACCCATGGGTGCTGTGGGGCCACCTGCTCCCGGGCTCCCAGGCTTCCATCTCGGACGGGCCTGGCCCTGGCGTCCTTGCTGTCAAGCCGGGTCTCCGAGCCGAGGGGCCACCTGCTAATGGAGCAGCGGCCGCCTCTTCAAAGCAGGAGGCCCAGGGCTGGGGAGCACAGTGCATTAAGCTCTGGGGAGGAAGAAAGCGGAGGCCTGGGCGTTTCATTGCAGCCTCTCAAGGGTGCATTAAGCAATCACGGCCCCCGCCCCCGTCCCCGCCTCCATTAGTGCTCTTCGGGGCCCTGTGTTGGCTTTGCAGGCTGGGTGGCCCGTGAAGGCTGAAAGCTCTCGAAAGCCATTTTAGATCCAGAGTGCTGTTCTCCCGGCCCTTCCCCCTTCGCTTGAGGGGGTGGGGTGAAACCTTCAGCTGCGGGGTCTCTGCAGCCCAGGGGCCTACAGAGCTGGGGGCGGTCCTGCATTCCTCTGCCCAGCCTGTGTCTGCCTCTCCTCTTGCGGTTAGGATGGAACCCGGGGGAGCTGAGTTGGAGGTCTGAGGAGGGCAGGCTGGGTGAGAGAGCTGCGGGGTAGGGGTCTGAGCCAACTGGTTCACCCCTCTTTCCCCCAACCTTGCAGAAACCAGTGGCCGCAGGGTTGTGTCCCACGAGGTGGTGTTGGGGGGCAGGTTGGCCGCCAAGACCAGCTTCTCGCTCAGCCGCCCAAGCAGCCCCCGGGTGGAGGACCTGAAAGGTGAGGCCAGCCTCGCCCCTGCTGTGCCACATGGTGCCTTGTGGGCCCCTGCTGGCCCGGCTGCCTTTGCTGGTGTCCACCGTCCTGTGGGCCGTCCTGGGCAGGGGTTGAGCACCGTGCCTGTCCGCAGGGGCCGCGCTGTACAGCCGCCTCAAGGAGTACCTGCTCACCCAGGACCAGCTCAAGGAGAACGGCTACCCTTTCCCGCACCCAGAGCGGCCTGGGGGCGCCGTCATCTTCACAGCGGAGGAGAAGAGGCCCAAGGACTGTGAGTCTCTGGCCTGTATCAGCTTAGGCGGGCGGGTGCGGGACGTGGGCAAGGCCAGGCTCTCGGACCCCAGCGCAAGCCTCAGCTTCCACCCGGGTCCCCACCCACAGCTTCTTGCAGGACCTGCTGCCGCTGTGGCACTGAGTACCTCGTGTCGTCCTCGGGCCGCTGTGTCCGTGATGAGGAGTGTTACTACCACTGGGGACGGCTGCGCCGGAGCCGGGGTAAGGCTTGACCCAGACCCTCCCCTGTCCACCCAGGGCCCCCGGAACCGGGGTAAGGCCTTACCCAGACCCACCCCTGTCCACCCGAGGCCCCCAGAACCAGAGCACGGCTGTATCCAGACTCTTCCCCCGTCCCACTCAAGGCCTCCGGAACTGGGGTAAGGCCTTACCTGGACCCACCCCCGTCCACCCGAGGCCCCCAGAACCAGGGTAAGGCGGTATCCAGACCCTCCCCTGTCCCACTGAAGACCCCCGGGGTAAGGCCTTACCTGGCCTCCCCACCCTGGTCCCACCTGAGGCCCCCAGAACTGGGGTAGGGCTTTATTCAGGTCGAGGCCCGAGGCCCCTGGGCTGCGCTGTTGAGGGCAGAGCCAGGCCTAGCCGCTGGCCTCATTTTCTCTCCACTTGTTCTTTATGCAAAAGTAAGACACGAGCCTTCCCATGACAACATTATATGCCACCTGAAAAGCCTGTGCCCTTGCTTTCCTGCACCCTTGGTCTGTGAAAACGTGGAGGCTGTGGGCCCTGTGAGTGGAGGGCTTGTCCCACCCTTGGCCTACTGGTTCCATTCAGTCCCCCAGGCGGCCACGCTCAGGGCACACAAGCCAGCCTGGCACAGTCCGGTAGTGGCCCCTAAAGCCATCGCCTTGGGGGCGTCGGGGGGGTCCTGCCGGCGGCGGTGCTGCCCAAAAGGCCTCAGCAGAACCCGCTGGCTCGTGGGATCCCAGCCCGGCATCCTGGCTGCCAGACTGTGGCCCGGGCCTGATCTTCATCCAGCTCTGCCGAGAGGCTGACGCCACCTGTCCCGAGTCCCCATTCCCTAGTAGGGCTCAGCAAGTGTGGGTAGTCAGTGCTCCCGGGGGCTGTGGAGCGGGCCTGGCCGGGCCCTGACGGTGTGTCCCTGTCCCCTGCAGTGGCCGGAGGCTGGGAGACCCAGTACATGTGCTGCTCGGCTGCCGCCGGCTCTGTCGGCTGCCAGGTTGCCAAGGTGAGCCCTGACGTCCTGGCGCCTGTTCTCCAGACTTCCACCTCCCCTTCACTGATCTCGGGACCTGACAGGCCCCTGGGGGCAGCCTTTCCTGTGGTAACCAGAGAGTGCAGCGTCCCTAGACCCCAGGCCCTGTCGCTGGCCACTCCAGTCCTGGGAAGCCGCCTTCCCTGTGTCTTCTTGGCAACCCCCTTCCCCACCTGCTCCAGGGTCCCAGGCAGTGAACGGGCTTGATGGATGGCTAGGACCATCCCAAAGGTCTCACAGATGTGCCACCGCCCCCCCCGCCCCCACTGTGCCCTAAAACCGCCCTCATGTGCCTTCTCCACCCCCAGCAACATGTGCAGGATGGCCGGAAGGAGCGCCTCGAGGGCTTCGTGAAGACCTTTGAGAAGGAACTCTCCGGAGACGCCCACCCGGGGATCTATGCCCTGGACTGCGAGATGGTGAGGCTGTTCTCTGCCCAGCCTCAGGGTTAACATGGGGGAGGAGCTGGCCTGGCTCGGCTGCCCGCCCCCAGGCCTGTCTGGGCCTGGCTCAGAGGGCTTCTCTCACAGCACCGGCACTCACAGCTCCTGCCCTGGCCCAGCACCCCATGCTTCCTGGCACCTCGAAGCCCGTCGGGCTGTGGGCCCGGCTCTGCGTGTGAACGGGAGGCAGGAGGGCTTGGGGACAGGGGGTTGCTGAGGCCACACCCCACTCCGCCTCTCCCAGATGCCCCACAAAGTCTCTGGCCACATGTCCATGTCTGCAGGTGGGAGCCATGCCTCTGGTTTTGCCGGGCTCTGGAGACCCCAAGCGGGGCAAGGGAGGGGAGGAGGGAGACTGGTGCCCGGAGCGCATCTGAGGCTCGTCCCTCGCCCGCAGTCCTACACGACGTACGGCCTGGAGCTGACGCGCGTCACAGTGGTCGACACAGATGTGCACGTGGTTTATGACACCTTCGTGAAGCCGGACAACGCGATCGTGGACTACAACACTAGGTGTGGCCAGCTCCCCCCAGCCAGGGCCCCTCCCTGAAGCCCCTCCCTAGGTCCCGCCCTCCCTGAAGCCCCGCCCCACCAGCCTGCGCTTCCGCGCTGAGCCCTGGCACCCTCCTGCCCCCTCCCCCAGGTTTTCGGGCGTGACAGAGGCTGATCTCGCCGACACGAGTGTCACGCTGCGCGACGTCCAGGCCGTCCTGCTGAGCATGTTCAGCGCCGACACCATCCTCATCGGACACAGCTTGGAGAGCGATCTCCTGGCCCTGAAGGTGCCCTGCCGGCCCGGGGCCCTCGCGCTTCTCCAGGAGGGGCAGCTGCAGCCGACGTGCGCTGACCTCTGCCGCTGCCCGCAGGTCATCCACAGCACCGTGGTGGACACATCCGTGCTCTTCCCCCACCGCCTGGGCCTCCCCTACAAGCGGTCCCTGCGGAACCTCATGGCTGACTACCTCAGACAGATCATCCAGGACAATGGTGAGTGCCAGTGCCTCGCCCTCGGGCTGTCCCTGCGCAGGGGCCAGGTGCTCACCGCGTCTGCCCCGCAGTGGACGGGCACAGCTCCAGTGAGGACGCCGGCGCCTGCATGCACCTGGTGATCTGGAAGGTCCGAGAAGACGCCAAGACCAAGCGATGACGCCTGCCCGCCTCCCGCCCACCTCTCCTGCCGCCCCGGCCGGTCCTTAGCCCCAGGCCTCTTCCAAACAGTGCAATAAATCTCCGGTAACCCGTCCACCTGGCGAGGCAGCCCAGAGCAGCGGGACAAGCCGGTGGCCGGAGAACGCCTTGCCCAGCCCATCCCAGCCCACGTCCTGCCGCAGCCCCTGGCACCCCTCCCTGCCCTCTGCCTCCCAGACCTCTGGCGTCTCTATAAACTGCTGCTGACAGACACCAGGACCGAGCCCACCCCCGCCTGGCCCGCAGCCCCTCCTGCCCCTCCGGTCAGGCCCAGCCAGGCCCTTGCTCCCTCCCAGGTGGTGGCCAACACCTCTGCTCCTCACTCGGGGCGCGGGGTGGGCTTGTCCTGGGTTTGTTTGAGACAGTCTTTTTTTATTTTGTATTGTTATTTTTATTATTTTTATTTAAACCTGATGACTTGCACAGCCTTTTCCCACCGGGAAGAGTGGGCCTGCTGCCTTCCCACCTGGGGGGGTGGGGACGGGACAGACCCCAGCAGGGGCCAGGACCACACTCTGCCCAGCGTGGGCTGGACCTGCCTTCGGGCTCCAGGGGCTGGCCTGCCTTCGGGGCGGCCGCTTCCACCACTCGCCGCCCCAGCCCTGCACTCCGTGACCTCTGAGAACCCAGCCAGCCCCTCGTTAGCCCCAGGGCCTGCCGTCCGCGGAGCCCACTGGCCTCCGGACACTGTCTTCCCGCCGGAGCCCCATCTTCCTTCACAGGCTCTCCGGATCCCCTTTCCTTCACCTCCAGGCAGGGACGAATAAATGTTTGTATGGATTTTAGATTTCGTGCTGGTCTTGGTGCCTGGTGCATGTGCCCTGGGAAGGCCACTGTCCCCGCAGCTGGGACTGATTATTCCCGCCAACGCAGAGAAGAGCAGTGAAACTTTGCCTTCATAAAAGCTGGCCCCAGCACTGGCTTCACACCTCCCTCCCCCACAACCTCGGGCCCGGCCACATCTGCTGTGGAGTCTCAGTTCCAGCCCCGGAGCCTAGGGCTGCCATTCTGCAGCTTCCAGTGCCTCTTAGGGACAGTGGGCGGTGTCCCCAGCCTTGTGTGGAGCTGGGCCCTGTGCAGGGAGCTGGCTTCTCTCTCTGCCTTGCCCAGGGCTGGGGGCTGTGCACAGACAGCCAGAGAGGGTTGAAGAGACTGGAAGCCAGAGGGTGATGCCTGCCAAAGGAAAGGAATTCAGACACGGAAAGCCACCAGGGTCTTGCCAGGAAATGCCACACATCTTGCGATGCAGGCACGGCTCCAGGCAGCCTTGGTTGCATCAGGATCCCATTTGAGAATAGGAGGCCCAGGGGTGTTTAGGTCCCCACTTTTTATTTACTTTAAATAGAGAAAAGTTGAAGAGCCTCGCGGGACAGGAGGTGTGAAGGAGCCTCGGCCCCAGGACCCGGCAGCAGGCAGGCAGGTCTGGAGGGGTTTCCTGCCACCCTGGTCTTGGGCAGTGCCCGGGGTGAGGTCATGGGTGCCCTCCCCAGAGGACTGGACCAAGGCGGCAGAGGCAGAACGGTTACCTTCCCAGTTCTGGGGTCCACATCCCTCCAGGGCCCTCCACCCTCGAGAGCTGTTCTTGTGACTAGGTGACTCCCCTGCCTCTTCTGTAAAGGAGTTGTTTTCTGTTTTTTCTTTTTCTATTTTTGAGAGAGCTCTGTCACCCAGGCTGGAGTGCAGTAGTGCAGTCTCAGCTCACCGCAACCTCAGCCTCCCAAGTAGCTGGGATCACAGTTGCACCATCTTGTTTGGCTAATTTTGTATTTTAAGTAGAGACAGGGTTTCACCATGTCAGCCAGGCTGGTCTTAAACTCCTGACCTCAAGTGATCCGCCCACCTGAGCTGCCCCCAAATTGGATTATAGGCGTGAGCCATCATGCCTGGGCCTGTTTCCTAAGTAGATGGCACAGGCATGTATTCACTCTGTTTCTGTGCATTCCCATGTGACGTCTGGCTTCCCCTTCCTGGAACGCACCTGGTGCCTCAGGACATAGCCCAAGGGGGTCCCAGGGCTGGCCAGTCCTGGCTGTAGCCCCCAGGGACTTCAGCTTATGAAGCCACCTGTTGGCACTGGAGGCTTCGGGGCCTTTGCACAAGGGCTCTGTGCAAGCTCCTGTCCCCAGATTGTGCACTGTGTGAGGGCTGGGGAGGGGGAATCCCGTCCTCACAGCTGCACCCAACCAGGTGTCTTCTAAAGTTTCTGAGAACAGTGTGTTTGAATCCCCAGCCCCGGCTCTTCCTCATAACCACTGGGGAAGCAGGCGCAGAAGTGAAAGGAGCATAGTCAGACACAGTGGCCTGTCCGCCTGCAGTCCCAGCTACTCTAGAGGCTGAGGCAGGAGGATTGCCTGAGCCCAGGAGGTGGAGGCTGTGATGAGCCCTGATTGTACCACTGCACTCCAGCCGGGGTGACAGAGCAAGACCCTGTCTCTGAAAAAAGAGGTTCCCTGGCAGCCTCCAGGGCCAAGCAGGCTTCCCGTCTGGGCTTCCAAAGAAAGGTGGGTTTGTGATCACTGCGAACCCTCAGGAGGTTGCCATTCTGATGGGAGAGTTCACCTCCCTATCCCTCCCCACCTCATGTTTGTCGCTCCCTTAGGTCCCTCACCCCAAAACCTCACTCCGGAGAGGGGGGAGGCATTTCATTTTCAGCAGCCCCTCTGCGCATCTTCTGGCCCTGACTCAAGGCCGTCTCTGGCCTGGACCCGCCCTCGCCTTGTCATTGAACTCACCCCTGCCTCTTTAGTAAGGATCCCTAAGCCCCTGCCACCCGCTGGACAGAACCCCTCGGGCTTCCTCCTGGCCTTAGGGTGGTCTCAATGGCTTCCACCGCCTCTCCCCAGCCTGGTGCTCAGCACTGCACCTGAGCCTAGGAGGCGCTCGTTTAACGTTTATGGGATGCCTGGACGAACCCAGGACACGGATCAGACACGCCCTACGTACCTGCCGTCACCCGCGGTCCCTCCGCCACATGCACTCTTCCCCCCTGGCCCCACCAGCCTCAGCCTCGTCCAGTCCGGAAGGCCCATTCTGGCCTGACAGGCCCAACTTTACAAGAACCACTCCAACCAGCCCCGGCGCTGCCCTGACACCCTCTTTTCCTTCAGGCCCCGGCCCTGCGCTGGCACTGCTCCCTGCGGCCCTCCCAGGCTCCTCCACCTTCTGTCCTGGAGCCGTCCCAAGCACCCCCCTAACCCTGACCCTGCTCTGCGCGGCCCCGCCTTCCTCCTCTGTCACGTCCCGGATCCCAGCCCCGACCCTGCCTGGACCCTGCTCTTCAGGGCCATGCTCAACCCCGCCTCTGACCACGCCCCTGGGGCTTGGCCCCGCCCCTACCTCCCCGGCTCCCCGCGGCCCCGTTAGGCCCCGCCTTCCTCTTTGGTCACGTTGCCGGGTCCTGGCTACGCCCCTACTCTGCTCGGCGACACCCCGTTCGGCCCCGCCTTCCTGCTAGGCCCCGCCCCAAAGCCCCAACCCCTCCCCAGACCCAGGCACCGTCCCCGAACGTTTTCTTTTTTCTTTTTTTTTTTTTGGAACGGAGTTTCGCTCTTGTTGCCCAGGCTGGAGTGCAATGGCGCGATCTCGGCTCACCGCAGCCTCCGCCTCCTGGGTTCAGGCAATTCTCCTGCCTCAGCCTCCTGAGTAGCTGGGATTACAGGCACGCGCCACCATGCCCAGCTAATTTTTTGTATTTTTAGTAGAGACGGGGTTTCACCATGTTGACCAGGATGGTCTCGATCTCTTGACCTCGTGATCCACCCGCCTCGGCCTCCCGAAGTGCTGGGATTACAGGTTTGAGCCACCGCACCCGGACCCCCGAACGTTTTCTACCCCGGCCCGCTCGGCCCCGCCTTCTGCCCTGGCCCCACCCTCGAGGCCCCGCCCCTGCGACGCCTTGGCCCCACCCACCCCTCCAGGCCCCGCCCTCGGCTCCGTACGGTCTCCGAACCTGCTCCACCTTCGCCTTGGCCGGGCCCCGAGGCCCCCCCTCCCGTTTCAGGACCGTTGGCCCCCTGCTAACGGTTCCATCACGTCCGCCGCCCTGGACGCCCGCGACCTGCCCCGGGCAGCCGGCCCTCCGGTGCCTGGACTGCGCCGGTGAGCGGCGGGCGCTCCCACTGCTGTGCGTCCCCAGGGCCCTGCGCACCCTCTCTGGGCTCCACCCGGGCCGGGAGCTGGGGTTTTGGCGGTGGCGGTGGAGAAGGCGCTCCTAGAGGTTCCCGCGGTCGGGGCCCGCGAGGCGCTGCCGACAGCCCGGTGTCCTCTGCACTCGGGACCCCTGTCCAGGGCGGCTGCGGGAAGACGGGAGTGGGGGGCTTCCGAGTAATGGGGCGTTCCGGTTAGTGAGGGGGCAGGGAGCCAGCGCTGTGTCCGTGTCTGTTTCTGCCCCCAAATGCACTTTGGGTGGATTCTGGGGTCTCCCCACCTCTCCCCCTGCCCACAGCCTAAGCCCCTCCTCACCCTGAGCCTCCCTTTATCCCATGTGGTGAACGGACACTGGCCCCGCCCAGGCTCCCCGAGCACCAGAGCTGGCCCTGAGCCATTGCCCCACCAGGCCCTGGGGACACGGGTGACTCAGACGTGACTCAGGAAGGCTCAGGTCCTGCTGGCATCCGCGGAGGTGAGAAGGTCATCGGAGCTGGGATGGGGGACGCCCCAGGCAGAGGGGCATCCCAAAGAAAGCGCAGGGCCCCGCCTGGCCGGGCTGGGAAGCATGCCTGGAGACCACCGGAAAGGTGAAAAAGGCTGCACCTGGCGGCTGGAACAGCAGGGGCAGGGGCTTGGCGGGGAGGGCGAAGCTAGAGAGCTGGCAGGTGGGGGGCCAATTCCTGCCATCTGGGGGGGGTTGCCAGCCTCACAGGGGGCCAAACCCCAGCCCCCGGTGCAGAGCCAGAGAGCCAGACCCACATTCCTGAACCCGCTAGTGGGGAAGATTCCAGGATCTTCGGAGGATCTCCTATCTGCCTCCATTTGCCCCCATCAGGGTTTGCTTCCCAGCCAAGGGTGGAGCAGGGTGGCCATGCCTGACCCCCATGCTGTGCTTTGCGATACAACATCTAGCCCCGGGGTCCCATTCAGTCAGTCAACAAATGACTGAGCCCCTTACCTGTCGCTATGGCGGAGTGGGCAGGAGGGCATAGCGAAAGCAGGAGGAGGTGAGGGCAGTGCCTCCAGGGAAGGGGAGGTGTGGGGAGCAGCGGCCCGAGGCCATTATGGCCGCAGGAGTCTTCCTAGGCTGTACCGGCGGGAGGTGACCAGGGGTGGCTGGCAGGGGACACTGGCAGATGGGGCTGCTGCAGGTTTGGGGGTCATCATGGGGTCCCCTGAGTCTCAGAGTATCCAAGGCAGGACACATAGCCAATGGCTGGACCTTCAGAGACAGGGGAGGCTGCAGATGGGTGTGGGAGTTAGTATTTGAGACAGCTCCTAGGCCATGAGCTCCTTGAAGGCCAAGTGAGTGCAGGGGCCACTGCTGTGACCCGGGGTCCCTCTCTCTCTCTCCCACAGCCCCACCAGCATGAGCAGCCTCAGCCAGAGAGAAGAACTCCAAGATGAGGACAAGGACTCAGGTGCTGATCCTGGGGGCAGGGGGGTGCAGGTGGGAGGGACTGCAGAGTGCAGGGCTGGCCAGGCTCCGTGGCTCACGCCTGTAATCCCAGCACTTTGGGAGGCTGAGGTGGGCGGATCACCTGAGGTCAGGGGTTCAAGAGCAGCCTGGCCAACACAGTGAAACCCCATCTGTACTAAAAGCACTAAAAGTAATTTTTATTAGCCAGGTGTGGTGACAGGTGCCTGTAATCTCAGCCTCTAGGGAGGCTGAGGCAGAAGAATTGCTTGGACCCAGGAGGTGGAGGTTGCAGTGAGCCAAGAGCGTACCTTGTACTCGAGTTTAGGTGACAGAGCAAGACTCTGTCTCAAAAAAAAAAAAAAAAAAAAAAAAAAAAGTGCAGGGCTGAGGCTGACAGGGCTGGGGAGTCCACCCCCACACCCCAGTCCTGCACGGCAGGCCTTGCCTAGGATTCTCATTTGCTTACCAGTAGTCTCCAACCCTAGTATCGACGGGGCTTGGGGGATCTGGCTCAGGATTTGGGGGCTGCATGCCCAGAATGACCTGGGCTGCCGGCTGGACGTGTGGCCTCGGAGAACCCATCACTGACCCTCAGTTTACCCCTCTGTAAAATGTAGGGGCCTGAAAGCGTCTCCCGGGGTCTGTTCTCTGAGGCTCAGGATTGGCCCATGGTGACGGGGGTGGCCGGGGGCGGTGTGGGTGGCCGCTCTCAGAATCCGCTTGTGCTGCTGGCACCTATGGAGGGGTCTGGTAGCCCCTAGGTCTGTTTGTTTCCGGGCTCCGACATCTCGGCCTCCCAGTGCCTGGGTCCTTTGGGCCCCATTAGCCCTCGTTAGGGATGTCTGTCCTGGGCCTGCGACGGACGCCCGGCTCTGCCCTCGCTGCAGCATTCACCTGGGAGGTGCAGGCCAACAACCGCGCCTACAACTCGCAGCTCAAGGAGACGGTGTTCCTGTGCTGGCGGAGGAAGAAGCACAAGGTGGGGGGCCCCTCCCGTGCCGCCCGCGCCTCCCCTGCCCCCCCCTGCGGAGCTGCCCTGGGCCCCCTGGGGAATCTCTTTTTTGCACCTCCTGAGTGCTGCCTCTGCTTGTGTTTGTATCCTGCCACCTGCTGGGCACCCCCCTCCCCTGGCCCAGGCAGCACCCCCATATCAGGCGGCCGGCGCTCTCCTTCCAGACCAACGTCATCCGCACAGCCAAGTACAACTGCTTCTCGTTCCTGCCACTGACCCTGTACGAGCAGTTCCACCACCTGTCCAACCTGTACTTCCTCCTCATCATCATCCTGCAGGTGAGGCCTGCAGCCTCCTCCAGGAAGCCCTCCCTGGCCACCTGGCAGCATCAATGTATTTGTCTGTGTGACGGCTGGGTTCATGCCCCGCTCCCCACAACAGACTGGGACCGTCATTACTGAGTCCCCACTGCCCTGCCCAGGCCCTGGCATACAAGAGGCACTCAATACACGCTGAATGACAAGGGTGGATGGAGGGACCTTCCAGGTCCAAGCACAGTACCCTCTCTGCACCCCGTGGGTTCCTGCTGGGCAGGGCAGGGTGTCGGGAGGCACGGCTGTTCCCCAGCCTGGATGGCCTCGGCCACACGGCTCCCCTGGCCCCTGCGCTCTGAGCTGACCTCAGAAGCAAGGGGGAAGGAGGGGCCCAGAGCATGTGCTCCGACCTGGACCCACAGAGCTGCTTCCCAGGCCAGCGTGGGGCTGTTTCAGAGCACCCACCCCCACTCAACATCTCATTTCTGTTCTGTATAAAGAGAGAGAGAGTTCTCCTTCTATCCATCAAATCATTTGGCATTAATGGAGCACCTACTGTGGGCCACTGGCTGGGGCACCAGGATGGGGGATGGTGGAGCTCACCCCTGCAGGGTGACCTGGGGAAGCAGGGACACAGGAGGGAGGAGAGCAGTGAGAGCCAAGCTTGGGGCTGGGGAGGGCTCCCTGGAGGAGGCAACAAGGGAGCTGGGCTTGGACTGGAGGAGAGTTTGCTGGGGAGACGAGGAGGCGTGTGGGAGACCTTTCAGGCAGGTGGTGGGGTGCCAGGGGGGTTGTCCCGACGGCTGGGGTGTGGGAGATGGCTGCTCCCCGGCTGAAGTGGCCAGCACGGTGTTGAACGCCGGGCTGGGTTGGCCCGTGTGACCCCTCCCCGTGGCTCCCCCCGCATCAGGCCATTCCCGACATCTCCACGCTCCCCTGGTTTTCACTCTTCGCTCCCATGCTCTGCCTCCTCTCCATCCGTGCCGCCCGGGACCTGGCGGACGACATTGTGAGTGCTGTGGGGATGCGGCTGGCTGGGGTCCGGGGGTGGGGTGGGGGCCGGGGGCGGGGTGGGGTCCCTTGAGCCCTGGGTGAGAGTGGGAGGAGGCCTGGGCTTCCCGGAGCTTCAGGGGAACGTGGGCCTGGGGAGCCGGGGTTGTCGGGGCTGCATCGTCCTTGTCTGCCAGCACCCACACTGGGCAGGTGCCGCTGGTGGCCTGGGCTCCGCCGGCTGTGTGGCTTTGGGGCTGCTGAGCTTTGGTGGGTGGTGGTCTGGTCTGGCAGGCACAATGGGTGGTGGGCAACACGCCTGTCTTCTGCCTGCCGACGGCAGTGGGTCCAGTGGCCTGCACGACCAGGGATCCCCGAGCAGATACAGTAAGGCGTGGGGCGGGCAGACAGGGACCCTGTGTTGCGGGCGGGCGCTCCTGGGCAGCAACGTGGCAGCGGCCTGGGCGGGGGCGGGAGAGGCTGGATGGTCTCTCTGATCCTTTCCCTCCTGGCCCAGGGGAGACACAGGAGTGACAGAGCCATCAACAACAGGCCCTGCCAGATTCTGATGGGGAAGAGGTGAGGCTGGGCTGCCGATGGGGACCTAGCGGACACCGGGGCTCCGGCCCAGTAGGGCCAGTGTCTTGGCAGGGCGGGGTGCTTGGCTAGGGGGTTTGTCACCTTCCATGCCCCCAACCTCCTGGCTGGTTGAGTCCCCCAGGAACGGGCCTGCATTGATCAGGCACCTGCCCGGGATGGGGACAGAGGCTGAGACCCAGATGCCAAACGCTTGCAGAGCTGCGGGCGATGGGAGGACAGGGAACATCTGAAGAGGACGTGGGGACAAGGGCCCTGGAGGTCCCTGGGTGGGAGCGCAGCCCCCGAGGGGAGCAGGGTGGGAGGTCGGGGAAGGCATCCTAGGAGTCGGGGCAACAGCCTCTGCTCAGTGGGAGAGAGTCCACCGCGCCCTGTCCCCGCAGCTTCACGTGGAAGAAGTGGAAGGACCTGTGCGTGGGGGATGTGGTCTGTCTCCACAAGGACAGCATCGTCCCGGTGAGCTGGGTGTCCCTGGGGTCCCCGAACCCCCCACAGAGTGCCCCTCTCAGGGTGGGGAGGGCTCCAAGCCCCCCACGTGTCTTGTATCCCTTCCTGCAATGCCGCCCCCCACCCCTCTTACCCCCACCGCACCCCACCTCGCCTTCCCCACCCCCAGGCCGATATGCTCTTGCTGGCCAGCACGGAGCCCAGCAGCCTCTGCTATGTGGAGACAGTGGACATTGACGGGTGAGGAGCTGTGGCATCGCTGGGGACCCCAGGGGGGTGGGGACATTGACAGGTGAGGAGCTGTGGCATTTCTGGGGACCCGTGGGGGATGGGGACATTGACGGATGAGGAGCTGTGGCATCGCTGGGGACCGGGGGAAGCGTAGGGCCTGGAGGTGCCCCCTTCCCCTGTCACCAAGGAGGCGGCAAGCCAAGCTGACTCAGTGATTGGTCAGTCACCCTCAGTCACTCAGTATGTGGGCATAGGTGCTGCCAGGCGCCGAGGGTGCGTTTCCAGCCAGCAGGGGTAGAGGGAGGAGTCCAGGGGAAGAAGCCCACCCTCCCCAGGCTTTCACTGCTGCAGACCCCATTGTGTGCCCAAGGGCAGGACGCCCTAGGCCCTGGCCTCAGTCCTCGGCAAATGTGCTGTGTGGCCTTGGGCAAGGCCTTCTCCCTCTCTGGGCCTCAGCCATCTGGCCGGCAGCTGGCAAACAGTAGGTGCTCAGCGGAAATGTTTGAGTGACTCCAGAAGGGGCCTGGGGGCTTCTCGAAGCCTCCATCACCTCCTTTTTCCCCTCCCTCCCTTCCTCCCACCAGGGAGACCAACTTGAAGTTCAGACAGGCCCTGACGGTCACTCACCAGGAACTGACCACCGTGAGGAATATGGCGTCCTTTCAAGGTGAGAGGCATTGAGCGGAGTCCTGTCCCTCAAATCTGGAAAAGTTGGGGTATTTCATTGTCGTTATTGTTGTTGTTGCTTTAAAAAAATGTGCTGGCCAGACATGGTGGCTCATGCCTGGAATCTCAGCACTTTGGAAGGCTGAGGCAGGAGAATCACTTGAGCCCAGGAATTCAAGGCCAGCCTGGGCAACATAGCAAGACCCCAGCTCTATAAACAGTGAAACAATTAGCTGGGCATGGTAGCACGCTCCTGTGGTGCCAGCTACTTGGGAGGTCGAGGTGGGAGGCTCGCTGGAGCCCAGGGAGGCTAAGGCTGTAGTGAGCTGTGATCACACCACTGCACTCAGCCTGGACAGCAGAGTGAGACCCCTGTGTCAAAACCAACAAGAAAGTGCTACATTCTATTAAGTGTAAAATTTACCCATAACATAGTCACGTTTGGTTGTTGATTTTTTTTTTTTTTTTTTTTTTTTTTGAGATGGAATTTTGCTCTTGTTGCCCAGGCTGGAGTGCAGTAGTGCGACCTCAACTCACTGCAGCCTCCGCCTCTGGGGTTCAATCGATTCTCCTGCCTTAGCTTCCCAAGTAGCTGGGACTACAGACACCTGCCACCATGTCCGCCTAATTTTTTGTATTTTTAGTAGAGATGGGGTTTCACCATGTTGGCCAGGCTGGTCTTGAACTCCTGACCTCAGGTGATCCACCTGCCTCAGCCTCCCAAAGTTCTGGGATTGCAGGCGTGAGCCACCATGTCTGGCCCCAGGTTTCAGTTGTTTCATTGAAAACGCCCTGTGTGCTGCGTGGGCTGGCAATTCCCGGGGTGGGAAAGGCCTCTAGGAACAGAGTGCTGCCCCCACTTCACGGCCTGGCTGTTTCTTCATTTCCACCTGGAGGTGTTTCACGAGTGGTGTGGAAACAGTTACTCTGCTGCATCCCAGCCTGGAGTACAATTTTGTTTTGTCTGCCTGTCTTATTGTGAAGGCAACTCGCTCTAACTGATTCTCACGCAGAGCCTTTTCCTTGAACCATAGACTCCTGACACCTGTTTTTCCCATCTGCCTGTGGTATCTGGGGAAAGGCTTAGTCCTGGTGGAGGGTGCCCGCCATCTCTCCTAATTTCCCTGAGAAATTTCCCACAGCTTGACCAAAGGCTCCCTCTTTTTTTTTTTTTTTTTTTGAGACAGAGTCTCACTCTGTCGCCCAGGCTGGAGTACAGTGGTGCAATCTCGGCTCACTGCAACCTCTGCCTCCCAAGTTCAAGTGATTCTCCTGCCTCGGCCTCCCCAGCAGACTAGCTGGGTTCACAGGCACCCGCCACCTGGCTAATTTTGTATTTTTAGTAGACATGCAGTTTCACCATGTTGGTCAGCCTTGGTCTCGAATGCCTGACCTCAGGTGATCCACCTGCCTTGGCCTCTGAAAGTGCTGGGATTACAGGCATGAGCCACCGCACCCAGCTGGCTCCTTTATTTAATGCCACTGGGGCACAGAATCATAGACAGGCAGTGACTCTTCCTTTCCCACTTTTCCTGGGTGAGCAAGGAGGCTTTCTGTGGGCCTGGCCTCGGACACCTGCCCAGCATTGTCACTGAGCATGAACCCATTTTTCAGAGGAAGAGGCATGGGGTGTGGGCTTGCCCTGTGGCTTCTCTGCCCTCTGCCCTCCCAACATAGATGTCTCCAGTTCCTACATCAGGACAGAGTCAGGTTGCCCATCCCTAAGGCGTGACCGGGAGGCAGATGAGGACCCATCAGGAACCCTGTGGCCCCTCTCCCTTCCGGGGTCCCAGCCTCCTGCCCTATTATCATTTTAACCCTCACTGAACGCTGCCCTGGGCCAGTCTGTGTAGTCTGAACCTGTTTTCTTCAACAGAAGTGAGGCCGTTGTAGGGTGCTGGTGAACGGGGCGGGGGTAGGGGATAGGCTTTGGCACCCAGGAGGAGGCTCCTCCGGCAGGTGTTCCTTCTCCTCTTCCCTTTTGACACATTTATTGAGCACCTACTGTGTGCAGGTGCTGGACTGTGCCCTGCGGTCAGAGCATGGCTGAGATGAGGCTGGCACCTGTTCTGATGGAGCTCACAGACATTCACAATGGGGGGGGGCAGTGCAGGGAGCCTGGAGAGGGGGGCCTGAGCCCATTGACTCACTGACCACCTGGCTGGCCACAGGCACAGTGACATGTGAGGCGCCCAACAGCCGGCTGCACCACTTCGTGGGGTGCCTGGAATGGAATGACAATAAATATTCCCTGGACATTGGCAACCTCCTCCTCCGAGGCTGCAAGATTCGCAACACAGACACCTGCTATGGACTGGTCATTTACGCTGGTATGGCCGCTCCAGGGTCCTCGAGCAGGAGCTGTCCCGACGGGGCATGGTGGATGGATGTGGGGATGGGTGGACAGATGGCTGGGTAGATGGGTGCATGGATTCTTGAGACGATGAGTGCATGGAGGGATAGACAGATAGATGGATAAATGAGTGGGCAGATGGATGGATGGATGGGTGCCAGGATGGGTGGGCGAATGGATGGATGGTATGTGGGTGGGTGGGTGTATGGATGAATGGGTAGCTGGGTGGGTGGATGGTGAGTGAAATGGGTGGATGAATGGGTGGGTGGATGAGTGGGTGGGTGGATGGGGGGTGGATGGGTGGGTGGCTGGGTGAATGAACGAATGAATGGATGGATGAGTGAATGGGTGGATGGATGAAGAAGTAGATGGGTAGCTGGATGGGTGGGTGGATAGGTGGGTGGATGGGTGGGTGGATGGATGAAGAGGTAGATGGGTGGATGGGTGGGTGGATGGGTGGGTGGATGGGTGGGTGGGTGGATGGGTGGATGGATGGGTGGGTGGATGGTGGGGTCGGTGGATGGGTGGATGGGTGGTGGGGTGGATAGATGGGTGGTGGGGGGATGGGTAGATGGGTGGATGGGTGGTGGGGTAGGTAGATGGGTAGATGGGTGGATGGGTGGTGGGTAGATGGGTAGATGGGTGGATGGGTGGTGGGTAGATGGGTAGATGGGTGGATGGGTGGTGGAGATGGGTAGATGGGTGGTGGGGTGGGTAGATGGGTGGATGGGTGGTGGGGTGGGTAGACGGGTAGATGGGTGGTGGGGTGGGTAGACGTGTGGATGGGTGGTGGGGTGGGTAGATGGGTAGATGGGTAGATGGGTGGTGGGGTGGGTAGATGGGTGGATGGGTGGTGGGGATGGGTAGAGGGTGGTGGGGTGGGTAGATGGGCAGATGGGTGGATGAGTGGTGGGGTGGGTAGATGGGCAGATGGGTGGATGGGTGGTGGGGTGGGTAGATGGGCAGATGGGTGGATGGGTGGTGGGGTGGGTAGATGGTTAGATGGGTGGTGGGGTGGTAGAGATGGGTGGATGGGTGGTGGGGTGAGTAGATGGGTAGACGGGTGGATGGGTGGTGGGGTGGGTAGATGGGTGGTGGGGTGGGTAGATGGGTGGATGGGTGGGTGGGTGGTGGGGTGGGTAGATGGGTGGTGGGGTGGGTAGATGGGTAGATGGGTGGTGGGGTGGGTAGATGGGTAGATGGGTGGTGGGGTGGGTAGATGGGTGGATGGGTGGTGGGGTGGGTAGATGGGTGGTGGGCTGGGTAGATGGGTGGAGGGGTGAGTGGGTGAGTGATGGGTGGGTGGATGAGTGGATGGGTGGTTGGATACATATTTGTAAACCCTGCAGGTTTTGACACAAAAATCATGAAGAACTGTGGCAAGATCCATTTGAAGAGAACCAAGCTAGATCTCATGATGAACAAGCTGGTGGTCGTGGTGAGCTGCCGACAAGTGCCCCTGCCCCAGGAACACAGAGGAGGGGCTGGGGCAGGGATGTCACCTTCCAGGCCCCAGTTTCCTTCTTCTGCAAAACGTGTGGACTGATCCTGTGGGCAAGTCTTTCATTAAATAATTTTTTGGCTGGGCGTGGTGGCTCATGCCTGTAATCCCAGCACTTTGGGAGGCCAAGGTGGGCCAATCACCTGAGGTCAGGAGTTCAAGACCAGCCTGGCCAACATGGTGAAACCCCATCTCTACTAAAAGTACAAAAATTAGTCAGGTGTGGTGGCAGGCACCTGTAATCCCAGCTACTCGGGAGGCTGAGGCAGGAGAATTGCTTGAACCCAGGAGGCTGAGGTTGCAGTGAGCCGGGATTGTCCCACTACATTTCAGCCTGGGTGACAAGAGTGAGATGCGTCTCAAAATAATAATAATAATAATAATAATTTTTTACAAAAGTTTTATCATATAAATGTTTTTTTTTAGCCTGGGCGAGATGGCTCATGCCCATAATTCCAGCACACTGGGAGGCTGAGGTGGGCGGATCACCTGAGGTTAGGAGTTCAAGACCAGCCTAGCCAACATGGTGAAACCCCATCTTTACTAAAAATATCAAAATTAGCCAGATGTGGTGGCTCATGCCTGTAATACCAGCTACTTGGGAGGCTGAGGCAAGAGAATTGCTTGAATCCAGGAGGGGGAGGCTGCAGGGAACTGAGATTTCGACACTGCATTCCAGTCTGGGCGACAGAGCAAGACTGTCTCAAAAAGCAAATACAAATAAAAAATAAATAAATGCTTTTCAATCCACTTTATTGCCCAGGATGGAGGGCAGTGCCATCATCGTAGCTCACTGCGGCCTCCTGGGCTTAAGGGATCCTCTGGCCTCAGCCTCCTGAGCAGCTGAGACTACAGGTGTGCGCCATCATGCCTGACAAACTTATTTGTGAATTTTTTTGTAGCGATGAGGGCTCACTTTGTTGCCCAGGCTGGTCTTGAACTCCTGATCTCAAGTGATCTGCCTGCCTCAGCCTCCCGGAAGTGCTGAGATTACAGGCATGAGCCACTGCGCCCAGCCCCAGCCTTATCTTTGCATTCACCCTGTCCTAATAGCAGAGTGGAGGCCCCCACCCTCCCCTGCCCCATGTCACTCCTCCCTGCCCCGTCTCGCCCCCCCCACCCCGTCTCACCCCTTACCCGCCTCATCTCACTCCCCCTGTCTCGCCCCTCCCCCGCCCCGTCTCGCCCCCCACCCTGCCCCGTCTCGCCCCCCACCCCGCCCCTTCTCGCCCGCCTGCCAGATCTTCATCTCCGTGGTGCTCGTCTCCCTGGTATTGGCCTTCAGCTCCGGTTTCCTGGCCAGAGAATTCAGAGACAAGCACTACTACGTCTCGGCCCTGCACCGGAGCAGCGTGGCCGCAGACGCCTTCCTCATGTTCTGGGGCTTCCTCATCCTGCTCAGTGTCACCATCCCGATGGCCATGTTCATCATGTGAGTCCCCGCCGGCCGGCCGCGCCCTGGGTTCAGATGTGGAACGGGGAGCAGTTGGGGCTGACCGAGACCCCGTGCGCCCCCGCAGATCCGAGTTCATCTACCTGGGAAACAGCGTCTTCATCAACTGGGACCTGAAGATGTACTACGAGGCGCAGGACGTACCGGCCAAGGCCCGGAGCACCAGCCTCAACGACCACCTGGGCCAGGTGGAGTACATCTTCTCAGACAAGACGGGGACGCTCACCCAGAACGTCCTGACCTTCAACAAGTGCTGCATCAATGGCCACGTCTACGGTATGGGCGGTGCCTGAGCTCGGGGCTGGGTCCTCACTCTCCCAAGGGGATCGGGGACCCCAGGACCAGAGCCACGGCTGGCCCCATGCCCAGCACTCCCACCCATCTCCACCAGGGAACCATAGCTGCATGGCCTGGTTGCTTTTGGAGGGGCCAGCAAACTTTTTCTTAGAGGGAGTCTCACCCTGTCACCGAGGCTAGAGTACAGTGGTGTGATCTCAGCTCACTGCAACCTCTGCCTCTTGGGATCAACCGAGTCTCCGGCCTCAGCCTCCCAAATAGCTGGGATTACAGTCCTGCCCCACCCGCCTGGCTAATTTTTGTATTCGTTTTTCTGAGTAGAGATGGGTTTTCACCATGTTACCCAGGGTGGTCTCGAACTCCTGACCTCAGGTGATCCGCCTGCCTCAGCCTTCAAAATGTTAAAAATGTTGGGATAACTGGTGTGAGCCTCCGCCCCCGGCCAAACTTTTAAAAACCATTTTTTTTTTTTTTGAGGTGAGGTCTTGCTCTGTCGCCCAGGCTGGAGTGTGGTGGCGTGGTAATAGCTTATGCAGCCTTGAATTCCTGGGCTCAAGCCATCCTCCCGCTTCAGCCTCCCAAGTAGCTGGGACTACAGGAGCGCCCCACCACACCTGGCTTATTTTTGTATTTTGTGTAAAGAGGAGGGGTCTCCCTGTGTTGCTCAGGCTGGTCTTGACCTCCTGGGCGTAAGCGATCCACCTGCCTCTGCCTCCCAAAGCCCTGGGGTTACAGAGGTCTGCCACCACACCTGGCCACCAGTCTCCTTTTGAATTTCACAAGCCTTTATTTGTGGATGCTGATGAAATTCGAATTTCTTAGTATTTCCCAGGTCACAAAATAGTATTCTTGTCATTTTTTTCCCCTAACCATTTAAAAATGTAAAAACAATTCTTAGCTTGCAGGCCATATAAAAATTGATGATGAGGTGGCGTATAGTTTGCCAGTTCTGGGTCTAATTTATAACCAGGGCACGTGGTTTAAACCAGGATCTCAGAACACCTGACGGGGTCATAATTTAATGCAGTGACCAGTCCCTAAGAAACGGTTCAGGTTCAGCCATAGAAAAAAGGGCCCGAGGCTGAGGTGGGTAGATCACTTGAGGTCAGGAGCTCAAGACCAGCCTGGCCAACATGGTGAAACCCTGTTTCTACTTAAAATACAAAAATCAGCCGGGCGTGGTGGTGTGCACCTGTAGTCCCAGCTACTTGGGAGGCTGAAGCAGGATAATTGCTTGAACCTGGGAGGTGGAGGTTGCAGTGAGCTGAGATCACACTGCTGCACTCCAGCCTGGGTGACAGTGAGACCCTGTCTCAGAAAAAACAAAAAAGCGGGTGCCCATCAGGTGGCTCACGCCTGTAATCCCAGTACTTTGGGAGGCTGAGATGGGTGGATCACCTGTGGTCAGGAGTTCGAGACCAACCTGGCCAACATGGTGAAACCCTGTTTCTACCAAAAATACAAAAAGTAGCCAGGCATGGTAGCACACGGCTATAACCCCAGCTACTCACAAGGCTGAGGAAGGAGAATTGCCTGAACCCGGGAGGCAGAGGTTGCGGTAAGCTGAGATTGCGTCATTATACTCCAGCCTGAGTGACAGCGATACTCTGTCTTTAAAAAAAAAAAAAAGTCTGGGCATGGTGGCTCACGCCTGTAATCCCAGCATTTTGGGAAGCTGAGGCGGGCGGATCACCTGAGATCAGGAGTTGGAGAGTAACCTGACCAATATGGAGAAACCCCGTCTCTACTAAAAATACAAAAATGAGCCAGGTGTGGTGGCGGACGCCTGTAATCCCAGCGAGTCAGGAGGCTGAGGCAGTAGAATCACTTGAACCCAGGAGGTGGAGGTTGCGGTGAGCTGAGATCACGCCACTGCACTCCAGCCTAAGGGACAAGAAAGAGATTCCACCCCCCCTAAAAAAAGAAAAAAGAAAAATAAAAAAGAACTCACCCCAGAAGGAGCACAAAAAACATGTTTTTTGGCCAGGGCTGCACCCAACTCTGGCTGTCCTTCTGAGGTCCCTGGGAGACAGGACGGGGTGCTCCCGTGTTCCCCACTTTGTGCAGATGGTGGAAACGGAGGTCAGCTTTCACCCCAAGATTGCTTGAGGTGTGGATTCCGGAGCCGCAGGCCTGGCTTGTGTGGCTGCATCCAGCAGCCCCTGGAAGCCTGAGACTGGGGGGCAAGGGCTGTGGGACCCCCACGTTGGGGGTCTGGCGGAGCTGGGGCCTGAAGCTGGGTCTTTCCCCAGGGCCGGATTCAGAGACCAGGAGACCTAAGGTGAGCCTGTCCACCCCGCAGCGAGCGACAGTGAGGGGCGTGGGGCAGGGGAGAGGAGCGCCCACAGCCAGCCGTCCCCCACCGCCCCAGGAGAACCCCTACCTCTGGAATGAGTTTGCGGACGGGAAGCTGCTCTTCCACAACGCAGCCCTGCTGCGGCTGGTGCGGAGCAACCGGGACGAGGCGGTGCGGGAGTTCTGGCGCCTGCTGGCCATCTGCCACACAGTGATGGTTCGGGAGAGCTGCGGTGAGCGCCCGCGGGCCCCGGACCCCTGCCCGCCTCTCCAGCTCCCCATCCCTGTGGGGGCGCAGGCCCCGGGCACCGCCGTGTCCCCAGCCCCACCGCTCACCCAGTCCATTCTCCAGGGCTCCATTCATCTGGCTTAGGGGGCGCTCAGGCCGGTGACCCACGCGCCGCCTGGAGCCTGGAGGGCGTCCGGGCCTGGAGCCCAGGTGACCTTGCCCAGTATGGGGCAGGAGGGCGGCCGCGCCATCATCGGGACTAAAGGGTGTCCAGGCCTGCAGGTGCAGCCCCAGGAGTCTGCTGCTGAGCAGGGAGGCCTCTGACGCGCTCCCTCCGGGTGTAGGGCTTAGAGGTTGCACGGGCCGGGAGGCCGCCATCGGCACAGCCGCAGCCCTTTCGGGCTCCTCCCTGCGCTGGGAGATGGCGGTGGGACTCCACCACGGGACCCCAAAACAGCCCCCCTCCCCACAGGCCAGCTGTTGTACCAGGCGGCCTCCCCCGACGAGGAGGCGCTGGTCACCGCGGCGCGGAACTTCGGCTACGTCTTCCTGTCCCGCACCCAGGACAGCATCACTGTCATGGAGCTGGGGGAGGAGCGGGTCTACCAGGTCCTGGCCATCATGGACTTCAACAGCGTGCGCAAACGGATGTCGGTGCTGGGTGAGCCCCGCCGCGAGGCCCGGGCCCCTGCTGGGGGTGGGCAGCAGGGGCGCCTCTGGGCAGCAGCGCCTGTTCCGCCGCAGTCCGAAAGCCAGAGGGCACCATCGGCCTCTACACCAAGGGCGCCGACACGGTCATCTTCGAACGCCTGCGCAGGCGAGGGGCCACGGAGCTCGCCACGGAGGAGGCCTTGGCTGTGAGTCCCTGCAGGGAGCAAGACGGCTGTGGGAGTGTGTGTGGGAGTGTGTGTGTGTGTGTGTGTGGGACTGTGTGTGTGCGTGTGTGTGTGGGACTGTGTGTGTGGGGCTGTGTGTGTGTGGGACTGTGTGGGACTGTGTGGGTGGGAGTGTGTGTGGGGGACTGTGTGTGTGTGAGTGTGTGTGTTTGAGTGTGGGACTGTGTGGGACTGTGTGTGTGTGACTGTGTGTGTGTGTGTGTGACTGTGTGGGTGGGAGTGTGTGTGAGGGGAGTGTGTGTGGGGGTGTGTGTGGGACTGTGTGGGTGGGAGTGTGTGTGTGTGTTTGGGACTGTGTGGGTGGGAGTGTTTGTGTGTGGGACCGTGGATGGGAGTGGGTGTGTGGGAGTGTGTGTGTGTGACTGTGTGGGTGTGTGTGTGACTGTGTGTGTGTGTGTGTGTATGGCAGTGTTTGTGCGTGTGCGTGTGGTGTAGGGACAGGAGGCAAGGGAGGAGACTGCAGAGAACTGCATGGTTGCAGGTACTTGGGCTGGCTATGTACAGTTGTGTAGGTTGTGCACGGCTCAAAACCCGCTCCCCAACACAACACACACACACACAGGCGGGAGGCAGCTGAACTCCAAAGTGTACCGCCCCAAGAAAGGATGTCTTGTTTTTTTTGTTTTTGAGACAGTCTTGCTCTGTCACCTGGGCTGGAGTGCAGTGGCATGGTCTTGGTTTGCTGCAACCTCCACCTCTTCGGTTCGTATGATTCTCCTGCCTCAGCCTCCCAAGTAGCTGGGACTACAGGCACATACAAGCACGCCCAGCTAGTTTCTTCTATTTCTAGTAGAGACGGGGTTTCACTACGTTGGCCAGGCTGTTCTCAAACTCCTGATCTCAAGTGATCCACCCATCTCAGCCTTCCGAAGTGCTGGGATTACAGGCGTGAGCCACCGTGCCTGGCCGCCTTCCCCACTTTCTTTTTTTCTTTTCTTTTTTTTCTTTTCGAGACAGAGTCTCACTCTGTCATCCAGGCTGGAGTGCAGTGTCGGGATCTCTGCTCACTGCAACCTCCACCTCCTGAGTTCAAGCAGTTCTCCTGCCTGAGCCTTTCAATAGCTGGGATGACAGGCGCGTGCCACCATACCCGGCTGATTTTTTGTATTTTTAGTAGAGACAGGGTTTAACTGTGTTATCCAGGATGGTGTCCATCTCTTGACCTAGTGATCCTCTTGCCTCGGCTTCCCAAGGTGCTGGGATTACAGGCGTGAGCCACCGCGCCCGGCCTTACACAAGTTTTCTGAGCCCCTTCTGGCTGCCGTGGTTAGGGGAGGCGGCAGACTCTTTGTGGTGGGCTCCAGGCTCCAGAGCCCAGCAGGGGCCTGGGGAGGGCTGAGCCTCGGATGTCGGGTTCAGAATGGTGACAGCTTCCACCTGCCTGGCCCCCTAGGCCTTTGCCCAGGAGACCCTGCGGACGCTGTGCCTGGCCTACAGGGAGGTGGCTGAGGACATTTACGAGGAGTGGCAGCCACGCCACCAGGAGGCCAGCCTCCTGCTGCAGAACCGGGCACAGGCCCTGCAGCAGGTGTACAGTGAAATGGAGCAGAACCTCAAGGTGAGTGGGTGGGTGTCGGGGGCACCCAAGGGGGCCCTGGGATGCTCCTGCCCCTGCCAGGAAGCTGGGCGGCTGCTCAGTGTCTTCCCCATCCTGCCTGCCCCCGGCCAGCTGCTGGGAGCCACAGCCATCGAGGACAGACTCCAGGATGGCGTCCCTGACACCATCAAGTGTCTCAAGAAGAGCAACATCAAAATATGGGTACTCACTGGGGACAAGCAGGGTGAGTCCTGGTGGCTCCGGGTGGCTGAACCCCACAGCGTGGATCTTCAACCTTCCCCCAAGTCCCAGGCGGGGCGCAGTGGCTCACGCTTGTCATCCCAGCACTGTGGGAGGCCAAGGCAGGGGGATCACCTGAGGTCAGGAGTTCGAAACCAGCCTGGCCAACATGGTGAAACACCATCTCTACTAAAAATACAAAAATGGGCCAGGTGTGGTGGTGGGCGCTTGTCATCTCAGCTACTTGGGAGGCTGAGGCAGAGAATTGCTTGAACCAGGAGGCAGAGGTTTTAGTGAGCCCAGATTGTGCCACTGCACTCCAGCCTGGGTGAGAAAGTGAGACTCCATCTCAAAAAAAAAAAAAAAAATGCTGCAAGTCTCAGAGGGTGCAGTGGCACGTGCCTGTGGTCTCAGCTACTCCAGAGGCTAAGGTGGGAGGTTGGCTTGTGCCCAGGAGGTGGAGACTCAGTGGGCTGTGATTGTGCCACGGCCCTTCAGCCTGGGTGAAATAATGAGCCCTTGTCTCAAAAAAACCACAAAAAACAAAGACAAAAAAAGTGATTCTCAGGGTGGCCTCTCTTGGCCAGCAGCCAGCCCAGGCAAAAACATTTAGTTTTTTCCCTTCTGATTTAAAAAGATACTAAGGCCGGGCGCGGTGGCTCATACCTATAATCCCAGCACTTCGGGAGCTAAGGCAGGTGGACCACCTGAGGTCATAGTCTGAGACCAGCCTGGTCCACATAGAGAAACCCTGTCTCTACTTAAAAAAAAAAAAAAAAGGCCGGGCGCTCAAGCCTGTAATCCCAGCACTTTGGGAGGCCGAGGCGGGTGGATCACGAGGTCAAGAGATCGAGACCATCCTGGTCAACATGGTGAAACCCCGTCTCTACTAAAAATACAAAAAATTAGCTGGGCATTGTGGCGCGTGCCTGTAATCCCAGCTACTCAGGAGGCTGAGGCAGGAGAATTGCCTGAACCCGGGAGGCGGAGGTTGCGGTGAGCCGACATCGCACCATTGCACTCCAGCCTGGGTAACAAGAGCAAAACTCCGTCTCAAAAAAAAAAAAAAAAAAATAGCGAGGCATGGTGGCACATGCCTGTGAGCCCAGCTACTCAGGAGGCTGAGGCAGGAGAATTGCTTGAACCTGGGAGGTGGAGATTGCACCATTGTACTCCAGCCTGGGCAACGAGAGTGAAACTCCATCTCAAAAAAAAAAAAAAAAAAAAAAAAAGAAATTAAGACATCGTGTGGGTTCCTGAAGGCACAGTGGGTACTAGGCCATGTGCCTGATGATCCTGGCCTCAGACACATCCCTGTGCAGTCTAGGACCAGCCAGAACTGCAGCCAGAATCTCAGGGCTGGCTCTCATTGGCCAGCCTTGGTTACAAACCCTTCTCTGAACCAATCACGACGGCCAGGGGATGGGGTATGCGGCTGCCATTGGTCAGGGTTGGGTTCACCGGGCAGAGTGGGCGAGGCCCCCGCAGCAGTGCAGGGCCCGTGGGTGTACTGAGTGGGTCCGGTTTGCAGAGACCGCTGTCAACATCGGCTTCGCCTGCGAGCTGCTGTCGGAGAACATGGTCATTCTGGAGGAGAAGGAGATTACGTAAGAAATGGGGGTTGGGGGTGAGCAAGGGGGGTGGGGAGGTGAGGACAAGGGGCACCCAGGTGCATGCCTCAAAGGATGGGGAGCCCAAGGCAAAGTGGGAAGTGGGGGATTGAGAGGGGAGAGAAGGGTAGAAGGAAGGAGTCAGGGCGTGGGCAGTGGAAGGAGACTGGAGGGGACAGCAAGGGGACAGTAGAGGGAGCGGGCTAGAGGCAGAGGAGAGGGAGGAGCAGAGGAAGGAGAGGGAAGGGGGAGAGATGGGGATGGGGGAGGGGTGGGGGTAGGCAGTTGGAGAGGGAGGGGCAGTGGAGGGGGGAGGGGTGGGAAGGGGAGGGGCAGTAAGGGTGAGGGAAGGGGCAGGGGGTAGTAGAGGGATAAGGGCAGAGACAGGGTGGGAGGAAGGGGGGTGTGGAGGGAGGAGAGGGGAGAGGGAGGGGAAGATGTGGGACAGAGGAGGGAGAAGGGAGGGGCAGTGGAGCTCGGGGGAAGTGGGGGAAAGCCTGCCCTCCCCTGGCCTGTGGCCCCCCGTGCCTGCACCTGCAGCCGCATCCTGGAGTCCTACTGGGACAGCAGCACCAACTTTCTCAGCAAGAAGTCCCTGTCCGGGGTCAACCTGGCCTTGGTCATCAACGGAGACTTCCTGGTGAGTGTCACCAGGGTGGATGGGGGTCCTGGTGCCAGGGAGGGGCCTGGAGGAGCTGCATGCTCAGGGTGGGGACTGCTGGCGAGGCCGGGTGGGGCCGGTCTGGCCTGGAGGCCATGGCCCTGGCATAGCCTCCTCCCCGCTGGCTGGCCAGGACAAGCTACTGGTGTCCCTGCGGAAGGAGCCTCGCGCCCTGGTGCAGAACGTGAACGCAGACGAGGAGTGGCAGGAGCCTGCCCAGTCCAGGAGGGACTTCCTCCACGCCCGGCGCCTGTCCCTGATGTTCCGGAGCTTCGGGATCCCGGTGGCCCCGCCACCGCCGCCGCCGTCGTCGCCGTCCCAGGACTCCCGAGTCCGCTGCAGCTCCGAGGTGCTACAGGAGCGCACCTTTGTGGACCTGGCGTCCCACTGCCAGGCGGTCATCTGCTGCCGAGTGACGCCCAAGCAGAAGGCCCTGATCGTGGCGCTGGTGAAGAAGTACCACCAGGTGGTGACCCTGGCCATCGGGGATGGCGCCAACGACGTCAACATGATCAAGAGTGAGTGGCAGCCGTGGGGCTGGGGTGCCTGGGGCAAGTTGGGGCGGCCAGTGGGGGGATGGTGAGGCTGGGGGGGCTGGGGCAGGTGGGGGGTGGCCAGTGGGGTGATGGTGGGGCTGGGGTACCTGGGACAGGTGGGGGGTGCCTGATGGGGTTAGCGGCAGGCCTAGGGGTCCTGGAGTTGGGGGGCAGCTGATGGGGGATGGCAGGGCTGGGAGGGCCTGGGGTGAGTTGGGGGTGCCTGATGGGGCCATTGGTAGGATTGGGGGGGACACGGGGCAGGTGGGGGGCAGCCGCTAAGGGGGCAGAATGGTGTGGGGACCTGGGTTGGGTGGACAGGGGCTGGTCGGGACTGGTGGGACTGGGAGTCCTGGAGACTGACCAGCTGCCTGTGCCCTGCAGCTGCGGACGTGGGCGTGGGGCTGGCCGGCCAGGAGGGCATGCAGGCGGTTCAGAACAGCGACTTCGTGCTGGGCCAGTTCCGCTTCCTGCAGCGCCTCCTGCTGGTGCATGGCCGCTGGTCCTACATGCGCATCTCCAAGTTCCTGCGCTACTTCTTCTACAAGACCATGGCCAGCATGATGGTGCAGGTCTGGTTCGCCTTCTACAACGGCTTCACCGCGCAGGTGCGCCCGCCCGGGCCGCCCCATGGCCAGGGCTTCTGGGGGGCCACGCCCCTCCCATAGACCCCAGGAGCCCTGCTGGGTGTGCTGAGAACCCCAGGACCCTCAGTGGGCAGGGCTTGCCTGAGGCCACATGGCAAGGCTGCATCAGTAGAGGCCTAGAGACCAGGTAAAGGGAGGTGACGGTCCCTGTCTAGCTCTGTACCCAACACCTTCCAGGACATTTGTTTTGTTTTGCCTTGTTTTGAGACAGAGTCTTGTTCTGTCACCCAGGCTGGAGTGCAGTGGTGCGATCTCAGCTCACTGCAGCCTCTGTCTCCCGGGTTCAAGTGATTCTCCTGCCTCAGCCTCCTGAGTAGCTGGGATTACAGAAGTGCGCCACCATGCCCAGCTGATTTTTCTATTTTTAGTAGAGATGGGGTTTCACCATGTTGGTCAGGCTGGTCTGGAACTCCTGACCTTGTGATCCACCCGCCTCGGCCTCCCACAGTGTTGGGATTCCAGGTGTGAGCCACAGCGCCTGGCTTTTGTTTTACTTTTTTATTTCTAGATTTTTTTTTTTTTTTTTTTTTTGAGACGGAGTTTCGCTCTTGTTACCCGGGCTGGAGTGCAATGGCGCGATCTCGGCTCACCGCAACCTCCGCCTCCTGGGTTCAAGCAATTCTCCTGCCTCAGCCTCCTGAGTAGCTGGGACTACAGGCACGCGCCACCATGCCCAGCTAACTTTTTGTATTTTTAGTAGACACGGGGTTTCACCATGTTGACCAGGATGGTCTCGATCTCTCGACCTTGTGATCCACCCGCCTCGGCCTCCCAAAGTGCTGGGATTACAGGCTTCAGCCACCGCGCCCGGCCAGTCTTGATCTCTTGACCTTGTGATCCACCCGCCTCAGCCTCCCAAAGTGCTGGGATTACAGATTTCTAGATTTTTAAAATGGAATTGCTTTCTAGTTTTGTTTGTTTTAAGACGGAGTCTCCCTCTGTCCCCCAGGCTGGAGTGCAATGGCACAATGTCAGCTCACTGCAACTTCTGCCTCCTGGGTTCAAGTGATCCTCCTGCCTCAGCCTCCCGAGTAGCTAGGATTACAGGCACGTGCCACCATGCCTGGCTAATTTTTGTATTTTTAGTAGAGATGGGGTTTCATCATGTTGGCCATGCTGGTCTCAAACTTCTGGCCTCAAATGATCTGCCCACCACAGCCTCCCAAAGTGCTGAGATTACAGGTGTGAGCCACCACACCTGGCCTGCATGGCTTTTTTGATGCCATCCAATTAAAACAAAAGCTCAGAGGTGCTGTAATGAGGGAATGTGATGGTGCTTTCCTCCCTCCCTTTATCTTTCCCACCTTTATCAGGCTGCACTTTACCCCACCCCAGTCCCATCTCCAACCTTGAGTGTAACTCAACTTTCTTCCTCACCTGGAGCCCTCCCTGGGTGCCTGCTTGGCAGGCTCCTTGATCGCCTGAAGGCTGACTTGTTCTCTTTGCCCTTTTTCCGTGGCTCAGCCCCTGTATGAAGGATGGTTCCTGGCCTTCTACAACCTCCTCTACAGCACCATCCCAATTCTCTACGTTGGGCTTTTTGAGCAGGTGAGCAGGGTGAGGCCAGGCCTCCCTTCCAGGTCTCTGCTCATCCTCTCCTCCCTGAGGCCTGGTTCTAGGGTGGACCTGGGAGACCTTCAGGCCGTGGGGTGGTGTTTGGAGGGTCCGGTCCAGCACCTCTCCCTGCCCACTGCTGCTGAGCTGCTCCCACTGGAGCTCACGCTCATCGTGGGGTACCCAGCTCCTCCTGTGTGTGGGAGCCCCCACACTGTGCTGGAGGCCCTGTGCCTCTGTCTACCCATCCGTGCAATGCGGGGAGGGGATCAGAACAGACAACTCTGCTAGGTTTATCACCCCCCAGGCCCAAGAGGCCCTGGCTATGTGATCTGGAGACGGGAGGGTGGGTCATAGGGGATGTCCCGGGTGATGGAAGCGTCCCAGCACAGAAGCCACCAGCTACACGTGGCCAACGAGGAACGCTTGTGGCCAGCGCGACCCAGGGCTGGATTTCACATCTGACTTCACGTTTGCTAGAGTGTTTCTTTTTGTGTGTGTCAAACAGGATCTCTGTGGCCCAGGCTGGAGTGCAGTGGCACGATCTCAGCTCACTGCAACCTCTGCCTCCCGGTTCAAGCGATTTTTTTGTCTCGGCTTCCCAAGTAGCTGGGATTACAGGCATGAGCCACCATGCTTGGCCAATTTTTTAATTTTTAGTAGAGATAGGGTTTTGCCATGTTGGCCAGGCTGGTCTCAAACTCATGACCTCAGGTGATTCTCCTGCCTCAGCCTCCCCAAGTGCTGGGATTACAGGGGTGAGCCACCGTGCCCGGCCCTGCTAGAGTCTTTTAACTGTGGTGGGCTACAGATCACATAAACTGCTACCGTCTCAGCCAGACTTCTGCATGCACCTCAGCACGACCAGTGCATTTGTGTGGCCACGTGACCCACCCCCAGAGCTCTTTCCATCTCATTTTATTATATTCTGTAGATGCAGTCCCATTCTCTCACCCAAGCTGGAGTGCAATGGTATGATCACAGCTCACGACAGCCTCCACTCCTGGGCTTAGGTGATCCTCCTGCCTCAGCCTCCCAAGTAGATGAGACCACAGGTGGATATCACCTCACCTGGCTGCTTTAAATATTTTTTAGGCCAGGGCGGTGCTCACACCTGCAATCCCAGCACTTTGGGAGGCTGAGGCGGGTGGATCACAAGGTCAGGTGTTTGAGACCAGCCTGGCCAACATTGTGAAACCCCGTCTCTACTAAAAATATAAAAATGAGCCTGGAGTGGTGGTTGGTGCCTGTAATTCCAGCTACTCAGGAGGCTGAGGCAGGAGAATCACGTGAACCCAGGAGGCGGAGGTTGTAGTGAGCTGAAACTGTGCCATTGCACTCCAGTCTGGGTGACAGAGTGAAACTCCATTTCCAAAAAAAAAAAAAAAGACATATTTTTAGAGACTATGTCATCCAGGCTGGCCTCGAACTCCTGGCCTTCAGCAATCCTTGACCTCCCAAATTGCTGAGATTGCAGGTGTGTGCCACCGTGCCTGGCCTTACTTTAATTCAGTTAAACTCCAGGAGCCACACACAGAGAATGGCTACCCGATTGGCCTGCTGGAGGAGGTCCCGACCTCTGTTGGGGGTCCCCACCCCCCACCCAATCCCAGGAGCCTCCCCTTGCCCCCAGGACGTGAGTGCGGAGCAGAGCCTGCGGAAGCCGGAGCTGTACGTGGTGGGGCAGAAGGATGAGCTCTTCAACTACTGGGTCTTCTTCCAAGCTGTCGCCCACGGCATGGCCGTGTCTCTGGTCAACTTCTTCGTGACGCTGTGGATCAGCTGGGACACGGCGGGGCCTGCCAGCTTCAGCGACCACCAGTCTTTTGCGGTCGTGGTGGCCCTGTCCTGCCTGCTGTCCGTCACCATGGAGGTGGGCAAGGTCCCCCCCCCAGGGGCCTCAGACTTGGCCATCGAGGTCTCCTCCCCAGGGACCCTGCTCTGGGGGCTTTGCCAGCGCGCTTTCTGGACCCCGGGGGCTGGAGTCCGGCTGCAGGCTCCCGGGCCGGGCTGACCCCACGCTGCCCGTGCAGATCATTCTCATCATCAAGTACTGGAGTGCCCTGTGCGTGGCCAGCATCCTCCTCAGCCTGGGATTCTACGCCGTCATGACGACCGCCACCCAGTGCCTCTGGCTCTTCAGAATGGCCCCCAAGACCTTCCCATTTCTGTGTGAGCCCCCGCGGGGAAGTGGGGCGGGCGGTTGCCGTGCGGGAGGCCCCCGTGGGAGAGGTCGCTGGTGCCCCTGACAGCTGTCCAGCCAAGTCTCCTAGGGAAGGGGCTCCTTTAGGACCAGGCACAAAGGTGCAAAGACACTCCATGGCCTGGGGGCATCCTTGGAGCTGGGGGCAGCGCAGGCGGCATCCCCCAGCAGGTCCCGAGCAAGCGTCCCTGTGACCCCCTCCCCAGACGCCGACCTCAGGGTGCTGTCCTCCCCGTCCATCCTGCTGGTGGTCCTGCTCAATGTGTCGTTGAACACCCTGCCTGTCCTGGGCCTCCGAGTCATCTTCCAAGCCCTCAGGAAGGCGCGCGCCGAGGTGAGGTGGGCCTGGGGTCCTCACCTGACACCTTCCAGGACCCTGGTGGGGGAGCCACGCAGGGCGGGCGCAGGGGCCATGAGGTGTCCAGGCTCCTCTGGGCCCTCCAAGATGCAGGGCTGGGGCAGAGCCCCCAACACACGCCCAGTGCCCCTGGGGGCCGGTTTCCCGGGAAGGGAGACCTTACTCCCCGGACACATCAGCAGAGAGCACCCAAAGGCCACTCTGGGTCTGATGCTGATGCCAGAATCTTCAGGCTTTTTATTTAATTATTTTTGTATTTTGAGGCAGGGTCTCGCGCTGTTGCCCAGGCTGGAGTGCAGTGGCGCGATCTCAGCTCACTGCAACCTCTGTCTCCCGGGTTCAAGCGATTCCCCTGCCTCAGCCTCCCGGGATTATAGGTGCCTGCCACCACCCCCGGCTAATTTTTTGTATTTTTAGTAGAGATGAGGTTTCATTACATTGGCCAGGCTGGTCTCGAACTCCTGACCACAAGTGATCCACCTACTTTGGCCTCCCAACGTGCTGGGATTACAGGAGCGAGCCCCCATACCTGGACGTAATGTCTTTATTTACTTAATTTTTTTAGAGGTAGGGTTTCCCTCTGTCACCCGGGTAGGAGTGCAGTGTTACACTCAGGGCTCACTGCAGCCGTCACCTCCCAGGCACAAATGGTCCTCTCACCTCAGCCTCCCAAGTGGCTGAGACCACAGGCATGCACCACCACACCCAGCTAGATTTTTAGTTTTTTTTCTAGAGATGGGGTGTCATTATGTTGCCTAGGCTGGTCTCAAACTCCGGGTTCAAGCAGTCCTCCTGCCTTGGCCTCCTCACATGTTGGAACTTCAGGCATGAGCCACACCGTGCTGGCCAACACCATCAGATTCTGCCATGAATGATCGAGGTGTTGGGGTTGCGGTGGCGGAAACAGCCTTGACATGGTTCAGGCAAGAGGAGGGGCTCGGACAGATGGGTGGGCCCACACGCACGCACACAGCCGGGAGAAGCAGCCAGGCTCTGGCCCAGGCCAGCGTGGACACGCCTTGAGGGCGTGGTGCCAAGGCCAGGCGTGGTGGCTCACACCTGTAATCCCAGCACTCTTTGAGAGGCTGAGGCAGGAGGGTTGCTGGAGGCCAGGAGTCCAAGACCAGCCAGGGTGACATAGTGAGACCCCGTTTCTACAAAAAATTATAAGTGAGCAACCGAGCGTGGTAGCCTGTAACCACAGCGCTTTGGGAGGCCAAGACAAGAGGATCGCTTGAGTCCAGGAGTTCAAGAACAACCTGGCAATTTGGGAGACCCCATCTCTACAGATAAAAAAAGAACACGTGATTCTCAGTGCGTGAAGCCAGACATAAAAGACAAATATTAGTTGATTCACTTATATGAGGTCCCTAGAGTCGTCAGATTCACAGAGACAGAAAGTATAATGGGGCGTGCCAGAGACTTGGGGCTGGGGACGGGGAGAGAGTGTTTCTTGGGGGCAGAGTTTCCATTTGGGAAGATGAAAAGGTGCTGGGAATGATGGTGGTGGTGGCTGCCCTATGTGTGCATGTGTTTCATGCTGCTGGGCTGTAAGCATAAAAATGGTCAAGAGGGTGGCCAGGCATGGTGGCTCATGCCTGTAATCCCTGCACTTTGGGAGGCCAAAGCAGGCGACTCACTTGAGCCTGGGAGAGTGAGGGTTCAGTGAGCTATGATTGTGCCACTGTACTCTTGTCTGGACAACAGAGCAAGACCCCACCTCAAAAAAAGGGAGGGGTACTTAATCGCCCAAGTAACCAAAACATGCGTGGAAAAGCAGATTGCAGCCGAGATGGGCCCCAAAATTGCCTGGGTGGTGTACGTGCCCTGCCACCTCTGTTCTTCCTGCTCAGCTCCTGCCACCTTTACTGTGCAGGCTGGACACATGGCTGTCCCACGCTCACCTCTCCTGGATTTGCCACCAAAGGGCAGCCAAGGCACCTGGTGGCTGATCCAGAGTCAAGTCTCAGGGAAGGACTCTGATTGGCTGATACAGGGTTAAGTCCCAGGGAAGGACTCTGATTGGGTGGTCCAAAGTTAAGACCCAGGGAAGGACTCTGATTGGCTGATCCAGGATTAGTTTCCAGGGCAAGGCCAATCAGTGGGTCTTGAAGAGCAAAGGACCAGAGTCCTCCTTAGAACTCTACAATGGGCGATGAGGACTGTAGTTGGCTCAACTTGGGTAGAGAAGAACACAGCAGTCAACAGTGGCTAAGGACTATGAATGCTGCCTCTCCTACTGGGGGACAGGTCACCTGAGAGCCATCAGCCAAGCATGGGAGTCTGATTCCCCTGCTCTCCCCTTTGCTCTTCAGGAAGAGAAGGTGGAGGAGGTCCCCAGAGAGGAAGTTTTCACCGTGGAGCCTGTGCCTCGTTTATACCGGGAGTCCCGTGCCCGGCGTTCCAGCTACGCTTTCTCCCACCACGAGGGATATGCGGACCTCATCACTCAGGGCACAATTCTGCGGACCGGACCAGGGGTCAGCGATGATGTAGCCTCTGATTCCCCAGTCCCATGTGATGAAGAGGCGTCCTTGAGTCCAAAGGAGTCACACTGGCATCTCAGGAAGGTATCGTCCATGGGGAAGAAGTGCCAGCAACAGGGGAGGGTGTCCTCCGAGGAAATACAGCCCCCTCCACAATTAGCTCATTGTTTTCCATGGATAGTCTATCCACTTTTCATTCAGAAAACCAGCCTGCCCTTCTCAAAAATTTGCTCGCCAGCACCAACAGGCTATCTGGATCTTTCCAGGAGCAACTGCTGAGGGCACAGGAGAGGCCACTGTCACCAAGCAGAGGCCACCTTCTCCTGAGACGTTGCTGCTAAGGAGAGGTCACATTATTTTCAGGAGAAATCACAGTTGCTCAGAAGAAGCCAGCTGTCATTTTCCGAGAGCCGGCCACAACCTCTGGCGAGCCAGTCGTGGCTTTCAAGCCAGCTGACGTTGGAGAGCCAGGCAGAGCCCTCGGAGGACAAGTCAGCGTTTCTGAGGCCCTTGACACCGTTCAGGAAGAGTTGGCAAAAGGAGCCCCACACCCCCAAGGAGGGGATGGCACCACTCTCAGACGAGACCCAGGAATCTCAGGTGGAGACTCTGCCACCGAGTTGGGAAGAATCATCCATGAGCCAGCAGCCTATGTAGGTGGAGCCCTGCTCGGCGTCGTCTGGGGAGCGGCTGCTGGTGCCCATCGAGGAGCAGCCACCGCTGCCCCCAGAGGAGCAGTCATTGCCCTATACAAGCCCCCCCAGCATTCAGGAGGCCTTCCTCTGAAGACAAGGGTTCTACACACTCTTCTTTTTCTAATAAACCAGGGTCCATCTGACCCCAGCGCCAGTTCAGGCTCCCTTTTTCCCTGCACGTCTTTTGTGGTGGAATCTTCTTCCTGTTTTTTAAAGTCAAAGCGCTGACCTCTAGTGGCCCAGTGGGGTATTTGCAGGGAAAGCTTTTCTTCACCCTGGGGTTGATAACGTTGGTAAAGCTTCATTGTTCTCAGAAGCTGCTTATTTTTATGATTTATTTAGAGACGGAGTTTCCTTCTTGTCGGCCAGGCTGGAGTGCAATGTGGCCATCTCGGCTCACCGCAACCTCCACCTCCCAGGTTAAAGCAATCCTCCTGCCTCAGCCTCCCAAGTAGCTGGGATTACAGGCATGCGCCACCATGCCTGGCTAATTTTCGTATTTTTAGTAGAGACGGAGTTTTCTCCATGTTGGCCAGGCTGGCCTCGAACTCCTGACCTCAGGTGATCCGCCCGCCTCAGTCTCCCAATGTGTTGGGATTACAGGTGTGAGCCACCACACCCGGCCCAAAAGTTGCTTATTAAAAGCTGTGGCTCCCCTACTGCCTGACAGCTGGGCCCTCCCAAGGAAGCTTATTAACTCCAGTTCTGGTACCGTCTGGCTTCTCACTCCACTGGGAAATCCTGGTTTCTCCCCTTGGAATTCCCCCTTGGCTCACTGGGGCCTCGTTCCCCTTAGACTCCGGAAGGCGATGAGCAGTGTCTCAGGCCTGCATCTCGGGGCGTGGGTGACTCAAAGGCACCGAGCTTTTCTTTCTGATTCTTAACCATTCCCTGTGGGTGATGGAGGTTCAGAGCAGGGAGCAGAGAGAAGCGAGCTGGGTGGAAGCAAAGTCCCTCGTCCCTGCACCCCGTCCTCCCTTCCCGGCTCTGTGGTGGGCGAGTCCCCTCCTCCCCCATCCGTGCCCCACCCAGCAGCCAACACACACACCCAGGTGAGTGACTAGAAAATAATTTATTGAAGAAAAACAGATCAACAAACCCAGCACAGCAATGGTTAACAAGGACGAGATTTTTTTTTTAACCCTTAAACCTGTCGTCTGAGGGTCAGGGTGGAGAAGGGCTTCTCTCCCCTTTGTCACTGGAGGGGAGGGGACTTTGGAGGGTCCGAGTGTTGTCTCCCCAGAAAGCAGCCCTCGGTTCTAGTCTCTTCAAAACACTCAAGGCTGCAGGGGCTCTTGGCTCACCCTCACCCCAGGCTGAGCTCATTCCACCAAAATCAGCCCCTGCGGGGTCCCACGGGGCCACGAGGAGGGGCCCCAGGAGTCTACTGTCCAAATTTTGCTTAAATCACTTGGGGCAGAGAAAGTGAAATGGCCCAGGCTCCCGCTGGTGCTGGGAGCAGTCCTGTGGCTTCATTTCAGATTTCAGGTAGGCTGAGCCCTCAGCCCTGGGCCCAGCCCTCCAGACCGGGCTTGCTGCTTTCCGGGTTGGGGAGCACCCCCTTTAGCTACCCGCCCCCCACTGCTGGGACCTGTGCCTGAAAGCGGACCCTCTCATCTCTCCTCTGCCACCCTCTCCTCCAGCCTCTGGCCTCCTGGAAACGAAGCAGTCTTCCCAAGCCGGCCCATCTGCGTCCCTTCCACCTCCAGGGACATGGCCTCATGGGACAAGAGTCAGAGGCAGAGGACATTGTCCCAGAACCCCCGTTGCTGATTCTGGGGCGCCCTCTGTTTTCTAGGCTCCCAAAGTGGGCTGGGACATGCGTCCCCCACCTCTGGGACCAGACAGAGAGGCAGGCTCATGCCCAGCCCAGGGAGGGGAGGCCGAGACTGGGTGGAGGCAGGGGAGTGCTGGTGCCCGCTGTGGGGGGCCTCAGGAGGGTCCTCAGATCTCAGGGAGTCGGGGTACAGCCCGGCCCCCCACCACCCTGGGCGACAAGAATAGGCTGATTGTCTCTCTCCTCTGAACAAGACACTTGGGAGTTCATGCTACAGTGAAACCAAACGGGTGATGGGGGGTGGGGCGGTCTAAGATGTGGACGACACCACTGTGCCCCCAGAACGGGGTGGGGGGGGTGGGGGGCTGGGCGGCTCCCGCCTGGCTGGGGCAGGTAGGTGGCATCCGGGGCTGGGAGGTGGAGGAGACCTGGGTGCTGAGGCCCTGCTCCCGCTCCCTCTACCTGGGGCCTCGTCCGCCTGTCCCCGCTGGACACAGTTCCTTAGAAAGGAGGAAAGAAACAGCAACGCAAAACCACGGAACAGCTGGGCAGACGCAGACACAGACACAGACCGCGGCCCCGCCCGCCCCTCCCTTACATCAGCGTCAGGAAAGCACGTTACTCATGCACCAACTCACGGTCCATTGGGTCTTTTTTTTTTTTTTTTTTGCATTTTTCTTCCTTTTTTTTTTCTTAAATTACATTTGAACACAGAACACAGAGAATAATAAATACTCTTAGAAGACATGACTCCAAAAAACAAGAAACAGAACAGCCAGAGACTATGCCTTGCCCTCTCTCTCTCTCCCTCTCTTTCCTAAAGGACTCGTTTAAATAAGAAATGTGTAAACCACTGGTCCTTCCTGCCACAGGCAGCCTCTCTCCCTCTCTCTCTCTCTCTCTCTCTCTCTCTCTCTCTCTCTCTCGATCACGCTCCCTCTGACTTTCCCTCTGGTCTCCAGCCCTAACATTCAATGCGTCTCCCATGGAACTCATCAAAGAAACGACATGCCATCGTCTGCAAAATTATAATTTAACGGTATAAAGCTTCAAGTCACGTATTCCAAAAACTAGCTAAGGATTTTTTTTTTAAATCACATAAACTATACATTAAATATTTTGAGGTATTTCAGAGAAAATTGTCAAAGGCTCGAAGGAATTGTGCTGGAGGTGCTGTCCCCTGCGTGGAGAACCGATGCTCTTTGGTATGTGACCATCAAGTGGGCACGGGGCGGGGGAGGCATGAGGGGGGCCCCCGAGGGGCTGAGGGTGGGTCGGGGGTTGAGCCTGCTGTGGGGTTCTGGCCAAGTTTGGGGTGGGTTCCAGAAGGAGGTGTGTGTGTGTGTGTGTGTGTGTGTGTGTGTGTGTGTGTGTGTGTTACGAATAAACCTAAAAAGAATCCAGGAGTCCTGGGCCACTTTATTTTTATTTTTTGGTAGAGGTGGGGTCTTGCTGTGCTGCCCAGGCTGGTCTCAAATTCCTGGCCTCAAGTGATCCTCCTGTCTTGGCCTCCCAAAGTGCTGCTGCGCCACTTCTGTGACTGAGAGGCTTGACCCGACCCGGCCACAGTTCAGTACAGCTTACATGTTCCACAACCAGAACGATCCCAAGTCAAGCCCTAAATTTCAGCAGGGGACGAAATTGGAGACCCCCGTGCATCTGAGCCATGGAGCCTTGACGACCAAGCAGAGGACGTCTAGGAATCCAGACCCCCGAAGGCCCATGCTCTGGCCAGTGCTGGAGGCCCAGGCACGGATTTCCTAAGAAGTTCACTGGGTCAGGGCTGCAGCGTGACGCTCAGGAATCAGAACCACTTGTCTTTGAGAGCTCCTCCCTCCACTAAATGTCTACCTGTAGTCCCAGCATTTTTGGAGGCTGAGGCAGGAGGACCCCTTGGGGTGAGGAGTTGAAGACCAGCCAGGACAACATACAAGACCCCATCTCTACGATAAAAAACTCTTAAAAAATTCAGCTGGGCATGGTGGCGCGTGCCTGTGGTCCCAGCTACTGGGAGGCTGAGGCAGGAGGAGCACTTGAACCCAGGAGGTCGAGGCTGCAGTGAGCTACGATTGCACCACTGCACCCCAGCCTGGGTGACAGAGCAAAACCCTGTTTCTAAAGCAGAAATTTAAAACCTTGTATGTCTATGGACTACCTTGGTATAAAGACAAGTAATATGGTATGTTAAATAGGTCCACATCTTCTTGGACCTAAGGGTTTTTTGTTTTTTTTCCCTTCCGATTTTAAAAGAAATTAAAACGTGGGCCCTGGACTTGCTGGGCCTGGAGTGAGCAGGACAGCTCTAGGTTCATCAGGAACTTAGGGGTGGGGGCGGGAGGAAAACTGAGGCCCAGGTTTTAGTGGAAGGTGGCACTCAGTGACACCACAAAACAGGGGCCAGGGGGTGTGTGCACATGTGTCCGTGTGTGTCTGCATGTGTGTGCATGTCTGCATGTATGTGCATGTGCGTGTACATATGTGCATGTGTCTGTGTCTGCATGTGTCTGTGTGTGTACGTCGTGGGTGTGTACATGTGTCTGCGTGTGTGCCTCCGTGTGTCTGTCTCCAGGTCTGCATGTGTGTATGTTTGCATGTGTCTCTGTGTGCCTGCATGTGTGTCTCCAGGTGTGTGTCTGCATGTCTGTCTTTGTGTGTGCATGTGTCTGCATGTGTATCTGTGTGTGTGCCTGCGTGTGTCTGTCTCCAGGTGTGTATGTCTGCACGTGCGTGTCTGCATGTGTGGGGGCAGAGGTGGGGTGCTGAGCCCACATGGGGACCCTTTCTACTGTCAGGAACCCCCCAACACCCAAATGTTCTAGAAGCATCACTCAGATCCGGTGGCGTGGAAGCTGGGAGAACAGCGGGTCGATAAGGGCAAGAGAACACTCCACACACGTCTTTGGTTCCAGAAGAAGGCACTCATCGACCTCACCGTCCTCCCTCCCTCCCTCTCTCCCTGTGTCTCTCTCCTCTCTCTTTCCTGTCTCTCTCACTCTCTCTCTTTCTCTCGCTCTCTGGGGGGGTGGGGTGGGGGGAAGGGGTGGCACCCAGCAGGCGGCCGGGTCCCAGGCCAGGGAATCCTGTCATCCAGCACAAGTCCTCGGGAGAAATCTTTGGTATCAGGCGTGATTTTCCAATCACAGACATGAGCTTGAGTGAGGTAGCCTTTACCTGGGGGGGGGGGGGGCATTTCACCAGAAGTGTCTTTTGCATTCTCGAGGGAGGGAGGTGGGCGGGCCGCCCCCTCCGTGGGAGGCAGCCGGCGGTGGGGGGGGCTTCAGGGACGGGGTTCCTTCTGGCCTCGGATCTTGAACCCCCGTGGGAGGCGGGCTCTTGGGACCCCGCGGTCGGCCAGTGTCGGAGGTCACCCAGACCCGATGAGAGGAGCGCGGGGGGCGCCCACCTCCATTTCCGACCCTTCCCACCGGTAATTTTTTTTTTTTTGGCAAAAAAAATGGGGCAAGCAGATTCCGCCTTCTTCGGCGTCTTCTAGCCAACGCCAGGTTCAGCCCGCTGCCCCCGGCAAGCCCAGTTCAGCCCCCGACGCGGGCGGAGACGGGGGCGGTGACTTCCAGAAGGTTCCATGCAGGACGCGGCTCCACGCCCCGTGCAAAGGGGCGCCTCGGGGCGTCTTCTCCGGGGTCCGCGGCTGCGTCCTTCCCTGCGCGCCCACGAAGGTGCCTAAAGGTAAAGTGAACTCAACAGAGGGGGAGGGGCGGGGGCGCCCGGGAGCGACCGCGCGTGGGAGCCCAATCCCCTGGGCTGGGGTGGGTGGGAGGGTGCTCGCCCGTGGGTGCTGGGCGCCCGCCGCAGGCCCCTCCCCAGATTTTAAGGCAGGCGATTCTTGGCACGGGGAGGCCTGGCCGCTGGGGGTGGGGGGCTCAGTTCTCAGCGCAGGGGGGCCGTCCTGCCAGCGGGCGTGGTTGGCTTTGGGGCGCGAGGTGGGGGCCGTAAGGATCCGGCTCGATGTGGGTTTTTGGCGACTTTGGAAGGGGCCAAGGTCCCTGGGGAGGGGGGCCCGGCGGCTGGGGGAAGGGTTTCTCCCACCTCCCTCTGGGGGACAGGGACTCTGGCGGAGGAGGGGTTAATCTTAAAATTCCTTTTTTAAATACCCGGTTTATATTTCTAGTATGTGCTTCTTGACCCGCTTTAGGGGACCACACAGTGAGCCCTGTTTTTTCTCGAGGCCCTCTGGGCGTCCTGAATGGGGGGGCGCTGGGGAACCCCTTTCTGTCACCCCCTCCCCTCTGGGGGGTGGAGGGCTTCCTTTGGCCTGGAGGGGGTTGGCATGGAGGGAGGAGGGGGGCCCTTTTGTGCACTTGGGCTGCTGGGGGGTGTGCTGCTTCCTCCCCGGGCGTGGGGGGGCCGGACAGCACCCCCTCCAGTGCCCCCTGGGGGCGGGTCTCCGGGCCGGCAGGATGGGGGGACGCGACGTGGGGGCACAGCGCCCAGGCCGTGGAGGCAGGGAGGGCGCGGGCCGGGGCGCCTCAGGCCTTGGAGAAAGTGGCCGTGGCGCCGGCGGGGCCCCCGGGGGCCGTGCTGGGCTCCTCGGCCCAGCGGTTCATGCAGCGGCGCCGCGCGTTCATGAAGAAGTTGCTGACGGTGTTGAGCTCCAGGCCGAGCTGCTGCGAGATGGTGACCTGCATCTCCTTGGACGGCCGCTTATTCTCTTTGAAGATGGCGATCAGCGTGCGCCGCTGCAGGTCGGTGAACACCAGGCGCTGCTTCTTGGGCTGCAGCGCGCGCTCCTTCTGCTGCTCCTGTTCCTTGCGCTTGCAGGCTGCGGGCGAGCGGCGGGCGGGCGAGCGGGACGCAGCGCCACCGTGTGGCAGGCCGGGGAGAGGCAGGCGGCGCGCACCGTCGGGGGCGGGGAGGAGGGGGGGAGCGGGAGGGGGAGCGGGAGGGGGAGGGGAGGGGGAGGGAGACGGAGAGACGGAGAGGGAGACCGAGACCGGGAGACCCAGGGAAAGGTGGATGCACCGAGGGGCCCAGGGAGAGCCCAGGAGCAACGGGAATGTGGGGGGAGGCGGAGGGAGAGCGGCGGGAACACAGGACGCACAGAAACGGGGAAACGGCAAGGTCAACAGGGAGACACCAGGAGGGCCAGGGTGCAGCCAGAGGGCGGTGGAGACGGAAGGGAAGGCAAGGACAGGCAGGGAAAGCAGAGGCGGTGGGGGTGGGGGAGGACAAAAAAGGGCACATCGTGAGCACCCCTCGGCAGGCAGGGCCACCACCCCCTCCAGCCGCCTTCTCCATGGCGCCCACTTAGGCACTCCTAAGCCTCGTAGCCCCCCAAACCCCATCCTCCCCTCAAACGCTCCCAACCTAAAGGACCACAGAAATAGGTGTTGGTAACTTTCCCCTCTCCTTTCTGCAGCCCCCAGCCTGGGGGAACTGGGCAAACGACACGGAAACAGCACATGTGAGTTTTTGGCTCCTTGTAGATTTGGGTGAGATCATTGGCTATGCATGGGTCCTGGGGTGCGTCACAGGACCCAGCAGCCTTCCCCAGAAACGATGGGCCCACCGGGGTCTTTCCGTTCTTTCGGAGGGGAGGTCTTGCTCTGTTGCCCAGGCGGGTCTCGAACTCCTGGCCTGAAGTGATCCTCAGGCCTCAGCCTCCCAAAGCACTGGGATGACTGTGTGTCACTGCAACTGGCTCCGACCACCAAGCTCAGCGATGAGCAGCAGGGACACTTGTGTGAGGCCGGATACCCTTAGGGACCCTGTGAGTCCACAGCCCAATTCTGACATCTGAACCCTGCCTCCTGCCCGTGCCCTTATCCACACGCTGAGACCACGCAGACTTGGCCTCCCTCTGGAGGTCAGGAGGAAGGAGGCTGGAGAAGGAGAAGGGAGTGCAGGGCCCGCCTCTTCCTCTCCCAGCTGAGCGGGTCACCCAGCTGGCACAGTGAGCATCAGGGAGCGGGCACTCGCAAAGAGGAGGAAAGCAGAGGCTCAGGCGGGTGCTGCAGGGCTGGGCTGATCCTACTCTTCCTGCTCCAGCAGCAAAGTCGACCCCGCCGCTTCAGTGCAGTGGGCATCAGTCGGTAGGAAACACAGGCGTCCCCACCAAAAAGCTGGGCCACAAGTCAGGTGGACTCATCTGTGGCATCAGCTTGAAACCACCAGAATCTCAGTCCTCTCCCGCATCCAGTCTGGGGCTGTGGCGCTGGAGAGGCCGTCCTGCCCTGGTCTCCATCCAGGAGTCCCAGCTACTCTGTCCGGTGGTGCAGGTGGTACCAGTGGGTTCCTGCTCCCAGTCTCTTCTCTGTGCCAGCCGTGGTGGCCTACTGGGGTGGCACAGAGAGCTTTTCTTTTCTTTCTTCTTTCTTTTTTTATGAGACGGAGTTTCGCTCTTATTACCCAGGCTGGAGTGCAATGGCGCGATCTCGGCTCACCGCAACCTCCGCCTCCTGGATTCAGGCAATTCTCCTGCCTCAGCCTCCCGAGTAGCTGGGATTACAGGCACGCGCCACCACGCCCAGCTAATTTTTGTATTTTTAGTAGAGACGGGGTTTCACCATGTTGACCAGGATGGTCTCGATCTCTTGACCTCGTGATCCACCCGCCTCGGCCTCCCAAAGTGCTGGGATTGCAGGCTTGAGCCACCGCACCCGACCCACAGAGAGCTTTTCTTTCAGTTGCAGAACAGCCTAGAATGGATGACGTGCTCGATAAATGTCCACACACGTCTGTCTACACAAATAAATGAATGTTCCCTCTGCTGTGACTCATGTCTCGGGGACAGCAGGTCTGCCCGTCTCGGGTGTGAGCTGACACTCAGTTCACTCCCTCGGACCTGGAATGTGTGGGGCTTCTAACTGCGGTTTCAGTTTGAGACAGTCTCGGTCTGTCACCCAGGCTGGAGGGCAGTGGTGCAATCTCGGCTCCCTGCAACCTCCGCCTCCCGGGTTCAAGCGATTCTCCTGCCTCAGCCTCCCGAGTAGCTGGGATTACAGGTGCCCACCACCACACCTGGCTAATTTTTTGTATTTTTAGTAGAGATGGGGTTTCTCCATGTTGGTCAGGCTGGTCTTAAACTCCTGACCTTAGGTGATCCGCCCGCCTCGGCCTCCCAAAGTGCTGGGATGACAGGTGTGATCTCCCGCACCTGGCCCGTTACAGGTTTTAGGAATAAATGCAAGTGATGCCTGTGGAATACTGCACATTTCAGAAACGCATCTAACATCAGCCAGGTGTGGTGGCTCACGCCTGTAATCTCAGCACTTTGGGAGGCCTAGGTGGGTGGATCACCTGAGGTCAGGAGTTCAAGACCAGCCTGGCCAACATGGTGAAACGCTGTCTTAAAAAAGAAGGCATCCATCATCAAGGAAAGAGGGGGGGAGAGAGAGAGAAGGAGGGAGAGAGGAGAGGGAGCACAATGGAGAAAAACAGTGCAGTGGGGGAGGAAGAGGCTCAGAAGAAACCGACAATTCAGGCAAAGCTATAATTACTGTTCCCAGAGGGCTAAGAGAAAAATACCGTATCCACGAAACAGGTCCAGGATGCTGTTAAGTAAAAGGGGCCATCAGAGTGGGAAGATACCCTTAAATGCGAATATAGGGCTGGGCGCGGTGGTTCAAGCCTGTAATCCCAGCACTTTGGGAGGCCGAGGCGGGTGGATCACGAGGTCAAGAGATTGAGACCATCCTGGTCAATATGGTGAAACCCCGTCTCTACTAAAAATACAAAAAATTAGCTGGGCATGGTGGCGCGCGCCTGTAATCCCAGCTACTCAGGAGGCTGAGGCAGGAGAATTGCCTGAACCCAGGAGGCGGAGGTTGCGGTGAGCCGAGATCACGCCATTGCACTCCAGCCTGGGTGACAAGAGCGAAACTCCATCTAAAAAAAATGCGAATATACAACAGCCAGAGTAAAATAATCCCATGTAAGGACTGGGCACCTCAAATTAAGCAGATGTCCCAGAAAACAGAACAGAAGCTGCCACCAAGATGAGGAATGAGAGAAAGAGAATGAAAAGTCTGAAGGCGAGTGAGGATGAAGCCGGGTGGTCACCTGATCAAGAGACAGTTCTAAAAGCGAGGAAGAGCTGATCACATATGAGGGGAAAAGTCCAGGCTTGGAAGATGAGTTTCCAGTTTAAAGGCAGTCAGGTGCAGTGGCTCATGCCTGTGATCTCAGTACTTTGGAGGCTGAAGCGGGAGGATCGCTTGAGGCTGGGAGTTCAAGGCTGCAGTGAGCTTGATTTCACCACTGCACTCCAGCCTGGGTGACAGAGTAAGGTGGAACACTTGAGGTGAGGAGTTCAAGACCAGCCTGGCCAACATGATTCAACCCTGTCTCTGCAAAAAAAAAAATTAGCTGGGCACGGTGGCGGGTACCTGTAATCCCAGCTACTCGGGAAGCTGAGGCAGGAAAGTTGCTTGAACCCAGTAGGCAAAGGTGTGAGCCGAGATCACACCACTGCAATCCAGCCTAGGCGACAGAGCAAGACTCCGTCTCAAAAATAAATAGGCTGGGTCTAGTGGCTCAGGACTGTAATCCCGGCACTTTGGGAGGCCGAGGTGGGAGCCCAGGAGTTTGAGAGCAGTTTGGGCAATGAAACGAGACCCCATCTCTACAAAAAAATTTAAAATTAGCCAGGCATGGTGGCTCACGCCTGTGGTCCCAGTTATTCAGGAGGCTGAGGTGGGAGGATATTTGGAGCCCAGGAGGTCAAGGCTGCAGTGAGTTATGATTGTAACATTGCCCTCCAGCCTGGATGACAAAGTGAGACCCCAGCTCTAAAAAACTGGGGTGGGACATCAAGTCCTCAGCTAGTGAATGAAAAAGACACTCAAGGCTCATGGTTGCAGAATTTCAGAGCACCAAGAATAAAGAGAAAATCCTAAAAAGCATCCAGAAGAAAGCCAGATTGATGCAAAGGATCAAGAATCAAAGCCGCTTTGGGTTCTCAAAAACTAGCAGACAACAGAGCAAGGCTTTCGAAGTTCCAAGGAAGAATTATATTGCTAAATATGAAAACATCAAGCATGAAGGCACAATAAAGATATAATCAGATGTTCGAGGACTCCAACACTTGACTTCCCACATACGCTTTCTCAGAAAGCTACTGGAGGATGTGTTCCATTCAAACGAGGAGGTAAATCAGAAAAGGATGGTGTGGGATTCAGGAAATGTGACCCAGCATAGCTGAAGAGAAAAGGGATTCTCTAAATGAGAGTGAGGAGGACTGTGGAAGATAGCTAGACAAAAGGACCCAGGGCTTGGAGGGCAGCCCCACCCAGATCAGAGTTGACCTAATATGTGTGGAAAATCCTATAGAGTTGGTTTTAAATTTTGTTGGGGAGTGAAGGAAGAATTTTTGTTTGGCAACTGTCCACTCCTGGAAAATCAGAGTTCTGCAGGAAAGGAAATGCAATCCTAGTACTCTACATGGCTCAGCTGTGGACAGCGTTCACCAAAACCATAATAATGTTAGTTACTAAATGTTCATTAAGGCAACAGACTGTATTTGTAACTATACCGAGAGACTGACAGAGGGGGAGGGTGTGGGTACGGATTTAGAAAGATGGCAAAGGAAAACATGAAGGATGAACAGTGTACCAGGGAGCCTTTTATGTAGGAAAGGAGACGCAAGAACCGATGTTTATATTTTATCTGCATAAAGAAACATGGAAGAAAATGCAAAAAAACTGAATTGATCTCTCACCTCTTTGGAACTTGGCCACCCTGTGCGGGTTATGGGAGAGGACCCAGTCCCCCATTCTTTCAGAGGGAATAATGAGTCCAAACTCAACCAGGAAGAAGCCTGAGCCAGGTGGCTCACGCCTGTAATCCCAGCACTTTGGGAGGCTGAGGCAGGTGGATCACCTGAGATCGGGAGTTTGAGACCAGCCTGACCAGCATGATGATACCCCGTCTCTACTAAAAAAAGTACGAAAATTAGCCAGGCATGGTGGCGGTCGCTTGTAATCCCACCTACTCGGGAGGTGAGACAGGAGAATCGCTTGAACCCGGGAGTTGGAGGTTTCAGTGAGCCAAGATTGTGCCATTGCATTCCAGACTAGGGAACAAAAGAGAGATTCCCTCTCAAAAAAACACACAACAGGCCGGGCGCAGTGGCTCACACCTGTAATCCCAGCACTTTGGGAGGCCGAGGAGGGTGGATCATGAGGTCAAGAGATCGAGACCATCCTGGTCAACGTGGTGAAACCCCGTCTCTACTAAAAGTACAAAAATTAGCCAGATGTGGTGGTGCGTGCCTGTAATCCCAGCTACTCAGGAGGCTGAGGCAGGAGAATTGCCTGAACCCAGGAGGCGGAGGTTGCCGTGAGCCGAGATCTCGCCATTGCACTCCAACCTGGGTAACAAGAGCGAAACTCCGTCTCAAACACACACACACACACACACACACACACACAACATTATCTATCTATCTATCTATCTATCTATATTATATATGTGTATTATATATATAATTGTATATATATAAGAAATGCGGTCTCACTACCAGGCTGGTCTCTAACTTCTGGGATTACAGGCATGAATCCTTGCAATAATTCTGTAAGGCAGGCGTTTTTCTCCTTATTACACAGAGAAGGTGAGCCACCCCGCAAGCTTGCCAGCCAGTCCCACCGGGGCCGCCCACACGCCAGAGTCCACTGGCCTAGGTGGGGGAGGGGGGCGGGATGGGGATCGTCCCTTTCCCAGCCACTCCCAGGCTCCAACCTGGTGCCTAATGGGGACCCCAGAGGCAGAGGCTGGGGGAGGGGCCGGGCCAGGCAGAGTCTGAAAAAACGTCACGTTCTGTCGATCGCAGCAAAAAGAGGCTCTGCCGCCCCGATTCCCCGCGTTCAATCTAATTACAGCTCCTCACAGCCCAGATCGATCCAGGCGGAGCTGTTTACGGCAGGCAGCTTTGTCACCGCGCCCATCCCCCACGGCCGCCCGGAGGTGTGAGTCCGAGTTGGGGGGCCGCCTGGACGCCCCCTCCGTGCAGCCCCTGCCCATCACCATCGCCACCTCACCCCGGTCAGCACCCCACCTGACACTGGGGCCACCCGCACGCCAGCCCTGAAGGCCACCTCTGTGCCAACCCCAGAGGCCATGGTGGTTATGGGCCCCCTGTTCGGAAGTGAACAGAGGCTGGGAGAGAAGGACTGAGGGGCTCGGAGTGCGGACGGGAGCCGGGAGGAAGCCCTGGACTAGGCCCTTGCCCCAACCACCAGCCTCATACTGCCAGGGCCCGCCACTGCCACCTCTGCTGCAGTCTCCAGTGCTGCCACATCTCCTTCCCCTCTACTCCTGCACCACTGGGATCAGCACTAACCCGTCACACCCTCCACATCACCTCCACTCCAGCACCTCCTCCTCCATCACCTCCACCTCCACCACCTCCACCTCCACCTCCATCACCTCCACCTCCTCCTCCATCACCTCCACCTCCTCCTCCACCACCTCCTCCTCCACCTCCACCTCCACCACCTCCACCTCCTCCTCCACCACCTCCTCCTCCACCTCCATCATCTCCACCTCCATCACCTCCACCTCCTCCTCCTCACCTCCACCTCCACCTCCATCACCTCCACCTCCTCCTCCACCACCTCTACCTCCACCTCCACCACCTCCTCCTCCTCCATCACCTCCACCTCCATCACCTCCACCTCCACCTCCTCCTCCATCACCTCCACCTCCACCTCCTCCTCCATCACCTCCAACCTCCACCTCCTCCTCCATCACCTCCACCTCCACCTCCTCCTCCACCACCTCCACCTCAACCTCCATCACCTCCACCTCCTCCACCACCTCCACCTCAACCTCCATCACCTCCACCTCCTCCACCACCTCCTCCTCCACCTCCATCATCTCCACCTCCATCACCTCCACCTCCTCCACCACCTCTACCTCCACTTCCATCACCTCCACCTCCTCCTCCATCACCTCCACCTCCATCACCTCCTCCTCCATCACCTCCACCTCCACCACCTCCACCTCCTCCTCCATCACCTCCACCTCCACCTCCACCTCCTCCTCCACCACCTCCACCTCCTCCTCCATCACCTCCACCTCCATCACCTCCTCCTCCATCACCTCCACCTCCACCACCTCTACCTCCACCTCCACCACCTCCATCACCTCCACCTCCACCTCCACCACCTCCACCTCCTCCTCCATCACCTCCACCTCCATCACCTCCTCCTCCATCACCTCCACCTCCACCACCTCCACCACCTCCACCTCCTCCTCCTCCTCCTCCATCACCTCCACCTCCACCTTCTCCTCCACCACCTCCACCTCCTCCTCCATCACCTCCACTTCCATCACCTCCTCCTCCATCACCTCCACCTCCACCACCTCCATCACCTCCACCTCCACCTCCACCACCTCCACCTCCTCCTCCATCACCTCCACCTCCATCACCTCCTCCTCCATCACCTCCACCTCCACCACCTCTACCTCCACCTCCACCACCTCCATCACCTCCACCTCCACCTCCACCACCTCCACCTCCTCCTCCATCACCTCCACCTCCATCACCTCCTCCTCTATCATCTCCACCTCCACCACCTCCACCACCTCCACCACCTCCACCTCCTCCTCCATCACCTCCACTTCCATCACCTCCACCTCCACCTCCACCACCTCCACCTCCACCTCCACCACCTCCACCTCCTCCTCCATCACCTCCACCGCCATCACCTCCACCTCCACCACCTCCACCTCCATCACCTCCACCTCCTCCTCCACCACCTCCACCTCCACTCCAGCACCTGCTCCTCCATCACCTCCACCTCCTTCTCCATCACCTCCACCACCACCATCATCATCACCTCCACCACCTCCACCTCCACCACCTCCATCATCACCTCCACCTCCATCACCTCCACCTCCATCATCACCTCCACCTCCATCACCTCCATCTCCACCTCCATCACCTCCACCTCCATCATCATCACCTCTACCTTCATCACCTTCACCTCCATCACCTCCACCTCCATCACCTCCACCTCCATCATCACCTCCACCTCCATCACCTCCACCTCCATCACCCTCCACCTCCACCACCTCCATCCCCTCCACCTCCATCATCACCTCCACCTCCCACCTCCACCTCCACCACCTCCATCACCTCCACCTCCACC